>NW_016823355.1:0-4714 GCF_001698545.2 Rhinopithecus bieti | reverse complement strand
ATAATAATAATAATAATAATTTATTATATATGCCAAAATAGCTAGAAGATTTGGAATGTTTCCAACAGAAAGAAATGACAAACGTTTGAGGTGAAGGATTGATTATTCCAATTACCCTGATTTGATCATTACACATTTGCATGTAAATATCAAAATGTCACATGTACCCAATAAATATAAACAATTATTATGTACCAATTAACAAACTGAAAAATGTAGATAGTTCCTGAAAAGCAAATGTTCATATTATGTCATAATATCTTAATTATAAATTAATTCCACCAATGGCCTCTGTTTCTAGGTATGAACACGCTAAAGTATAAAGTTGATTGTTATGCTGTCATATAGGTAGTTAAAGTTTTCTTTCATTTTCTGTCTTAATTTTGAAGATCGCTGAACACTTGTTCTTCCCTTTTTTTTTTTTTTTTTTTTTTTTTTGTGGAGATGGAGTTTTCCCATGTTGCCCATGCTGGTCTGGAACTCCTGAGCGCAGATGATCCAGCCGCCTCTGCCTCTCAAAGTGCTGGAATTACAGGCATGAGCCACTGAGCCTGACCCATTTCCTTGTTTCTCTTTTCTTTGTTTCTCCCACCTCCCATAGAAACAACTGAAGAGTAGTAACAGAATACAACTGTTCATCCTCCAGGGAGCCTAAATTTCCCAGAGTTCCTTTAGAATCTGATGAGATGAGGTTTAGATCTGATGACCTTCAAAAGTAAGTTGATTCTTTACATTAATTGTATTATAGAATTGTTTTCAGAAACGATAGTCAAGAAATTTTAAGAAATGTAATATGTGATTAATTGGTATAGCCTATATGCCATACATAATAGGATATATAATCAATGGTTAAACCATCTAAAACTTAGGACTCAGGCCAATCTTTTAAATCATGAGGGATATTCTGGGCATGGGCCTCAAGAGACATTAAATAAAAATATGTAATATATACTGGCTTTACTGAATTTTTCTGACTATGAAGTTCTATAATGTTATATGAGGCTTTTTTATTTTGATTGACACATATTCTTCCAATGAGTATCTTATTAGTGACTACAAATATCATCCCCAGAAATAAATACGAATGTTATGTGATTCAGAACAAAAAGAGGTTTCTGAGAGACTTGCAGACAATAGTAGTCCAAGGGGTGGCATTTGGGATATATGATGCTAAAGCTGGATTATATCATCGATGGTAATACATCATATTAGATTAGTATGATTAAGAATAAATTTGTTATGCTGAAGTACTAACCTTCTCCTTAAGCCTCTTCTATGTTTCCCAACACATTTAATTTTGCTCTTGCTAAATATCCATCACAGGTTGGCAGAGATTCAGACAGAGAGTATCTATCTTGACCAGTCCTTTCAGAAACAGTAGCAGGGAGAAAGTGGATATAGAGAATCATGCACTAACCCTCGAAAGTTTATAAGCAAATGTGCCATGGATTTCTTCTACTCAGACTCCAATGTCCAGGCAAGTCATATGGCCACATGTAACATTATGGTGTGCAGGAAAGTGCAATTTTATTGTGTGTCCACAAAGAGGAGATCCAAAATACTTGTAGTAATTCTAATGATTACAATATGCAGGCTTATTAACTTGGATTTATGAATAACAGTTGCTAGGAATTAGAATTTGCTATATTGTGCATACCATATTTCATCTGAACATGTTTTAAAGTGGGGGAAAATATATTATTTTTAAAAGTGCTATGTATCTCACATACGCATATTTTGAAGTTATATTCTAATTGCTCACAACTGTTAGAAACCATTCCTCTTTTGTCTGGGTACAATTATATTTTGATTTAGTAATTTAACACATAGAGTCTAAAATGTTTCTTTTAATTTATCAAATTAGATTGTGATCATATTAAAGGAATAAAGATATTGAGTATTCTCTGATGCAAAATTGTTATGTGTCCACTTGAATTACTATATTAACATGTTCAATAATTAAGATGATAATGTTCAAAGGCATTTGCAATAGTAGAATATTCCCTTTTGTGAGGGTTGCTTATTCTCTCAATTCTCCTGAATAGCTAAAAGTAATTATTTTGCTGTTTTTACATGCTTATTTTACAAATACAATGTACCCATGTGTGTTTGTACGATTCGTTGTACATTGTATTTTGTTGGTGCAGGATGGGTGATTACATTTTGCTAAAAATATGACAGTTAATTTATGAAGGAGAGACACGCAGGAAAACATATGTATTATTCTCTTGGGTTCATTGATTTTTCCAGAGTAGGTTGTGTTGATAAAAAGCTTTTAGCTTTCTTTTCTTAAGTTTCCTTATCCTAATCCCAGGTGTTAGACTTTTATTTTCTTTCTCATTTTCTATTTCCCTTAAGTTCTTATCTGTCTGTATCCCCTTGCTTGTTTGCTTTAGATTCTGCAGCATAACTTTAAAAATCTTTTTAGGACATATGGGAATTGGGGTTCTAGAAATATTTCTGAAGGTGAGTTTCTTACCTGTATTCTTCTAGTTAAGCTTTCAAAGTACTATTTGGAGTTGTCCTCATTTTAAGTACTCATTATTATATCCTGGTATCTACTTATGGTTTAGCTTCTACCTCATTCTATTTAGGATAAAAAGTGTATTTTATGTGATTTTCTTTCACACTCATGAATCCTTCAGTAACAAACTATTAATCTGTAATATTTCTGTTCCGAAAAGTGGAGTACAGCTTCAGCATGATTCAAAGTATTATATTGTAAGAATTTTCTTCATTCCACTATAACATTTGTGAATGCAAAATAATTCATCCATGTTTGAGAAGTCAGAACTAATAAAATATTCAAAAGAAAATAAAATAAATGTAATTTTAACCTCTATAAAATACAAACAATATAAAAAATAACAAAATAATACATAACAATTTATAAAGGTCATTTAAGTCCTTACTTTACATATACATGTATGTATGCATGTGTAAATGTGTATGTATATACATACACATATATACATACATACATATTTACATATACATACATATCCATTTGTACCAGTTCTTCTCTGTATGTCTGGTAGAATTTGTTTGTGAATCCATGTTATCTTGGGCTTTTGGGGACAAAATAATTTTTATTACTGATTCAGTATCACTACTTGTTAGATGACTGTCTGTTTAGGATTTCTATTTCTTTCTGGTTCGTTATTCATTTCTTCCAGGATGCGTAGTTTGTGAGTATAGAGATGTTCATAGATGTCTCTAATGGTCTTTTGTATTTTCTGTAGTGGTGATTTTAATGTCTCTTTTTTTCATTTCTGGTGGTGCTTATTTTAATCTTTATTCTTTATTTTTGGTTAATCTAGCATGTAGGCCACCAATTTTGTTTATCTTTTCAAATAACCAAATTTTAATTTTGTTAATATTTTGTATTACTTTTTGTCCCCTCAACTTCATTTAGTTCAGATTTTATCTTTATTGTTTCTTTTCTTCTTCTTTTTGGTCTGGCTTGTTCTTCCTTTTCTAGTTCCTTCAGGTGTGACATTGAGTTGTGAATTTATGATTTTTCTTTCCTTCGAAGTCATCAGTCAATGCTATAAATTTTCCTCTTAGCACTGCATTTGTTGTATGCCAGAGATTCTGGCATGTTACATCTCTATTTACATTTGTTTAATTATTTTTAATTTGTAGCTTAATTTTGTTATTAACCCAAAGATCATTCAAGAGCAAATTGTTTAATTTCCATGCATTTTTATAGTTTTGAGAGTTTCTATGGGAATTGATTCATAGTTTTATTCCTCTGTGACCTGAGAAGATACTTGACATAATTTTGATTTTAAAAAATTTGAGACTGTTTCATGATGTAACATATGGTTGATCAAATATGACATAATATCTATCAATAAGATAGACCATATGTTTGTGGCCCAGCATATGATCTATTTTCAGCACATGGAACAATTCTAAAGAATGTTTTAGCCAGTAATCTCAGCACTTTGTGAGGCAGATGTGGGCAGATCACTTGAGATCAAGAGTTTGAGATCAGCTTGGCCAATATGGTGAAACCCCATCTCTACTAAAAATACAAAAATTAACCAGGCGTGGTGGCACGCTTCCAGCTACTCAGAAGGCTGAGCCAGGAGAATCTCTTGAACCTGGTAGGCAGAGGTTACAGTGAGCTAAGATCACACCACTGTATACCAGCCTGCGTGAAAGAGCTAGACTCCGTCTCAAAAAAAAAAAAAAAATTCGGTGTGCTGATAAGAAGAATGTATTTTCTGCTGTTGCTGAGTCGAACGTTATACAAATATCTATTATGTTCATTGGGTCTAAGTCCAAATAAAATCCAATTGTTTTGTTAATTTTATAGCTCAATAATCTGACTAGTGCTATAAGTAGGGGATTAAAGACTCCAGCTATTATTGTGTTGCTGTAAATTTCTTTTCTTTGGTCTAGTAGTATTTTTTTTTTTAATGAATCTGGATATTCTAGTATTGGTTGCATATATCTTAGGATTGTTATGCATTCTTACTAAATTGATGCCTTTATCATGATATAGTGACCTTCTTTTTTTTTTTTTATACTGCTGTTGATTTAAAGTACATTTATCTGATAAAAGTCTAGTTACTCCTGTTGGCAGTCAGTTTCTGTTTACATAGGATATTTTCCCTTTTACCTTGAATGTATAATTTAGTGTGGTGTCTTTAAGCTGCATATGGTTTGATTTTGTACTTTTTCTCCATTCTGCATATATAAACAT
>NW_016823354.1:172581-326048 GCF_001698545.2 Rhinopithecus bieti | reverse complement strand
GAACTCAATGTTGCACTGGCCGTTCTTCTTGACGACGCGGTTGCGGCACCTGCACCGCGTGTGCACCTTGCCGTTGCCGAAGCCGTTGGCGCCTGACATGGTGACCAGGTGCAGCCCGTCCTCCTCCGATGACACAATGCTGTAGGGGTTGGCCCGGCTGGCTGCGGTCATCCCGGGGGTTGGAGGACCCTGGCTCGCCCCCAGGCTAGCTCCAGGCAGAGCGGCTCCTGCAACAGAGAGGAGAGCATGTCTGGCTGGGCTGGTGGCTCCAGGCTCCTCCACTCCCATCCCAGGGCCCCCAGACATGACTGGAGAACACTTCTACCCTGATTGACCCATGAGTGCTCTGGTCTTGCCTAAGCCAGCTCCCCACTCCACCTTCCCAGTGCGAGCGGCCACCCGCTTCGTCCCCCCAGCAACTCCAGCCAAAAACCTCAGCTCCACATCTTACTCCCACACTGAGGGCTCTGAAGAGTCTATTTAGGATCCAACCCTTTCTCCCACCCTCAAGGCCTGAATCTCACCAATGCCTGCCCAGCCAGTTCGGGGGACACCATGCCAGCCTCTCTGCCTCTACCCGTGGCCCCCCAGTCTCCATGCCAGCCATGGAGAGCCTATGGAAGCTGAGTCGGTGCCTGTCCCTCCCCTGCTCAATGCCAGAGGCTCCCCAGGACATGCAGGACCTGCACAGGGAAGCCCTTGACCCCTCAGACCTCACCTCCCAGCCTCCTCCAGCAGACTCCCCTTCCGACCGCAGCCCCTGGCCCCAGGCGGTAACTCAAATCCACCCTGGACACCCTCCCCCAAGACATCCTGCCACTGCCTCCAGAGGTCTCCCTGTACCCCAGGTAGACCCATGTCCCATCCCCGCTATAGCCACAGCACTGCCCTTTCTGAGGGCACAATGGTGGCAGCAATAACAATAATGTAGCCGGGGGCACCCACCCGTCAACCCCACCCTAAGACAACTACTCCCCAAGAGCAGCACGTTTTCTTTTTCTTTTCTTCTTCTTTGTGTTTTTTAAGACTGAGTCTTGCTCTTGTCACCCAGGCTGGAATGCAATGGTGCGATTTCAGCTCACTGCAACCTCTGCTTTCTGGGTTCAAGCGATTCTCTTGCCTCAGCTTCCTGAGCAGCTGGGATTACAGGCGTGCGCCACCACATCCAGTTAATTTTTGTATTTTAAGTAGAGACGGGGTTTCACCATGTTGGCCAGACTGGTCTCGAACTCCTGACCTCAGGCGATCCACCTGCCTCAACCTCCCAAAGTGCTGGGATTACAGGTGTGAGATGTTTTCTATTTTGCTTCCTGTTGTCCCTCCTAGGGCCTAGAACGGGGCCTGACACCCCTGTCACCACCCACTTTGAATACCCCAAGCTGGGTCCCACCACCCTCCTGATACCCACACGCCCCAACCTACAGTGTCCACCCACATGCCATGCTTGCAGCCTCTTGGTCACCAGCAGTGCCAAGGAGGGTCAGATCTGGCACCCAGACATAGGCGCTCCCTGGCTGACCTCAGTCGAGAGCCCTGCCCAGCCCCTGCTTCCCATGTCTCCAAGGAAGATTGCAAGGCTACCACCCTGGCATCTGGGCAGTGTTCAGGGGTGTCACCTGTTCCCAAGACTGCCCTCAGCTCACTGCAGGCAGCGCCTGGGTCCAGGCCAGCTTACTGCACATTCAGGCACCCCAAGACAGGCCCTGCAGCAGGGCATCCATGCCAGCCAGAACAAAGCCTGCTCTCAGCCACCGATGTGTCCACACCCAGGACACACAGGCTGCACTGCCCCCACTAAAGGCCCCACACTGGCCTATCAGTGACAGGCTAGGGCATCTGCAAGCTAGGGGCTATGGCATCGCCTGGCCCGCAGCCGCATCTGGATGGCCGCCTGCCTCGGCTGGGCTAGGCTGGAACCAGGAAGACCTGGGCCTTCCAGCATTAGCCCCACACTGAGGAGCTGGACAGGCCCACCCTTCCCCGCTCACAGGGACCCAGCACCCCCAGTCCCAGTCCAGTCACACCATGACCTCAGAGCTAGACAGAGCCTTGTCCCTTGCACACCTGCAGCCATGTTACTCAGTTACGAAGACACTGACGCCCCAAGAGAAGGTCCTAGGGGACTGGGACCACTGTGGACCAGGCGCTGCACACAGCCTTCTGCAGGCCTCTCAAGCCCTCCAGGGAGGGGTGGGCCACCCTGCTTTACAAACAAGGACCTGGAGGCCCAGAAGCCAGAATGGCCTTGCCCCAGTCCCATAGGCAGGAGGCAGCAATCCCAGGATTCAGCCCCGGTCTGTGTGACCCAGCTTCTGGTCACGTCCACACTAGTCCCGGCCTCAGAGCGGGCGCGGCCTCTGACCTCTGCTCCAAATACCTGAGCAACAGGTGACGGTGGAGCCGCCTGCCCAGCCAGGCTGTGGAACACTCCCAAGGGCTGCACAGGTTGCTGGGCCCCGAGCTGGCCGGTCCGAGCAGCACACAGCGACTGCCACCTGAGAGACACCCAGGGAGAGCAGGCGGGGTCCTGAGCACCTCGGAGAGCAGACCCATCAGGAGCGGCTCTCAGATCATCCTCTCAACAACCCGGGGGTGCAGGTTCAGAGAGGTTAAGTGACTCCCCCCAGGCCACACAGCCATTAAGCAGGACAGCTGAGATTTAAACCACCTCTAGCGCAGTCTCCCACCATGGGCCCCCAAGCTCTGCAGCGGACACCTTTCCTCACTCTGCCGTCCTCCCCCAACACCGCTGCAGCTGACCACCTCACCATGACGCTGAGGAGCTGGGACACAGGGCCGGAATGGTGGACACTGCTTCTGCCTGGGCCAGGAGGTGGGGAGCCGGTGGCAGGGGGGACCCCTGAGGCTGTGCTGGGAAGGGGGCTCAGTCCCAGATTCCTGGGAGGCAGCCAGGGCTGGGGCACTCAGACGCCGGCGTGAGGCCACCAGCTGACAGGGGCTGGATTTGTGTGGCCCAGGGGCCTTGAGGGACTTCCAGCAGGTCATGGTTGCTCCAGCCCCTGCTCGGAGCAGCTCAAAGCCTGCAAGGAACAGAATCACAAGAATCAAAGGCCAGAGAGCCCGGTCTGCACGTGCTCCCAGCAGCTGGTGGTCTCGAAACTGGCCAGCTACCAGACTGGTGAGGGTGCTGCCACAGCTCCTGGCATCTCTGCCAGAGCTGGGCACCCCGGACCTACCCAGACGGTGTCATACAGGCCTGGAAACCCCCACTTCTGTTGACATTCCTCTCTGTGTGGTTCTACCACACAGAGACCATCAACAAGGTCAAGTTCACACCCCACTCTCTCATTTCTCAGAGCCAAAAGCTAACAGACACCTGTCCCAGGACCCTGGAAACTGAGCAGAAGAGAGAGTTGAATCCCAGAATGTCAGTCCTCAGCCTCACACAGCCCTGCTCTGCCGTGTATGAGAGACAGAGACCCTCCCCGGGGGTGCTGGGAGCCCCCTCACTGGGTACTTGGTGAATCCAGCACCACGAAGACAGACCCAGAAGGGGACCCTGGCATAGAAACCCTAGCACCAGAAGTTAGACAATGTCCCAAGAACACTCCTGCATAAACACAGGCATGGCAAGAAGTTACACAACCATGCGGCCTTTAAGGACGCAATTTAAGAAATATAGGACAATATCCTCCACCAGGGACACACAGGCCTTTTTGGCTCCTGCTCAATGGGGTGCATATGGTGAAATCAGACAAGACATGAAATCAGAGAATTTGTTTTGCTGGAAGAGGGCTTTTAGCAAGCATGGAGGCCGGCTCCCCATTTCACAGATGGGAGAACCAAGTCCAAAAGAGAAAAAGAGACTTGTCCCAGGTCACAAAGGAATTCGAGGGCCAGGACAAGGTGCTCACTACTAAAATTAGGATTGTCTTTCACAGACACCCAGGTTGGCCTTCCAGGGTCCCAGGGTCACTGGGAGGGGAATGGGAGAGGGGTGCTGGGGTACACTACCTGAGCTAGACAAGGCGGTTTCAACACCAAGGGGCAGTGAAGCAAACCCAGCAGGCAGAGAGCAGGCAGTGGGGAGAGAGCGCAGGCCCAGCAGACCCCCGGAGATCCCTGCTCTCCCGCTGGCCACGGTGCCTACAGACGCAGCCTCCCAGCGACCAGTCCACTTGAAGAATGGACCAGGGCCTGGGCTGGGAGCTTTTAGAGAGGATGCCAGACGGCAGCTGCCATGTGACCTAAGGGTAGGGTCCAGGAGTCACCGGGAGGTGCTTCCAGATGGAGCTGGACGCCCCATGCCCACTGCCCTGAGGCCCTGGGCTTCTCAGGTTTCGGTGACATCCGGGAGGAGCCCAGGGCAAGGCCTGGACTCACATTCCCAGACACCAAGAAAACACTGACCGGAAGGGAGAGTGCAGGGGCCTGCACCACCCAGGCTAAGACACAGGGACTCAGAGCGGGAGGCGCCAACAGCCCCCATCCCCCACGCAGAGACTGTTCAGCTAGCTGGGACACCTCCCAAGGCATGAGCACAGCACTCAGTATCTATCAAGTGCTTACTATCTGCCAGGTGCTCTTCTAAGAGCTTTAATAAACTGATTCATTTACTCCCTACCATCATGCTGTGACTAGTATCCCCATTTTCCAGATGAGCAGATGGAAGCTGAGAAAGACTGAGTCACTGTGAGGGTCACACAGCCTTTCAGGAGTGAAGCTTCCAGACTTGGCTGTGAGGGCAAAACCAGTGCCCCACAACACCAAGACTGGAGGCCTGACTGTGTGCGCGGCACTGCAATCCTTTTGCTCCCAAGCCCCTGCAATCCCAGGTGGTAATGAGACGTAGACTGCCACAAATCAGCACTCAAAAGCACAGGTCCAAGGGCTCTCACCAGCACTCCGACCCACGGCCATTCACCCTCATTCAGAGACGGGGCACTCGACCTCATGATCGAGCCTCACCGTTGGACGACCCCTCAGAGATCACTCAAGGCAGGAAAGGCTGGCACAAGCCCCCCGCCCAAGGTGCCTGCTCCAGCCTCGCCCAGGCAAGCACCGTTCCTCGGCCACAGAGCTTCATCCACTGCGTCCAGGGCAGCTCAGAATCTTTCCTAATCCAGTCACCATTCATCAGATGCAGCACGGGGGCCTGGAAAGCCCAGCCCTTCCTTTGCAGATGGGGAGACTGAGGCTCTGAGCCAGTGAGAGGCAGGGCTGGCTGCAGGGTTTGGGGCTCTCCCTCATGTCAGGCCCTGCCCAGGGTGTAGGATCACATGGAGGCTAGGTTGGGTACAGGCAGCCAGGAGGGACACTCCTGGGGGGCACTACCAGAGTCAGGAGTGGGGGTCAAAGACGTGCTGGGCACCCTGGGGGCAGTGAGGAAGCTTGGCTGGATGGGGGAGAGCCTACGCTGATATGGAGGGGAGAGGGAGAGTTGGGGGTTGCATTCCTGTGTCTCACAATCTGGGAGGAAGATGATGACCTCTTGCGCCCAATCCCCTTTCCATGCCAAACTTCCCCACCGAGACTCAGCTGGCCTCTGTCCACCAAGCTAACCCATGGCCCACAAACATTTGGGTCCAATGCCATGCCAGCTTCCTATGCCAAATGCAGGCTAGGCCTGAAGAGAGAGGTAGCAGCAACACATCACTGTGTGTGGGGCATGGGGTGGGGGGTGCCTCGCTGGTATCCCAGGCCCTTGCCACCTCAGGTCCACCTGTCTCAATTCCTACACCAACCACAGTGCTTCTCTGCCCAAAAGCTGTCTCTAGCCACGGGCACGCTCTGCCATTCAGAGGGCAGGCTGGGGAGCTGATGCTGCCAGGACAGCTTTTGGTCAGTGACTGACGGGAGCAGGTGGCTGGGCCCCGGCGAGTTGCCCCTGGGAGGGTCACCACTTCCCTGGCCTCCCCATCGGGACTGGGCTCCAGTGCCCCAGCAGTAACTGTATCAATGACATGCCCTTTATCACCTCCTTCTCTTTCTCACCTCATTTCCTTACTCCTGAGATCACGTCCCAGGAAACTACTTGCGCTGGAACTTTTGTCTCCTGGGCCTTCCTTTGTCCCTGGGCTCCTCATTGCTGTGGAGCCTCTCCACAGCAAAGGCTCCTTAACCCTGGCATCCCCTCCTGGATGCCCCAGACATCAATTCTCCTCCTCCCCCTCCCCTGGCCCCCTTTAGGATCCTCTAGCACTGGGCTTTTCCCGTTCAGGCCAGAAGCTACTTCCCACCTGTGTGAGAGTTGATCTTGCCCAGGCCCCATCTCTGACCAAGCTCAGAGGCCCAGAGAGGCTGATGCAGGTACTAGCAAAGAGGGGCACCCAGGAAATACTCCCCAGCCAGATGAAGGGTGAAGGACTAAGTGGCTGAATGGGATGCATGAGGAGATGGGTGGAATGGTGATTGAATCAACAGGTGGGGGGTCGGGCAGATGGGTGGATAAATTGGGTTGACAGATGGGTAGGTGGATGATAGGGGTGACCAGATAGATGGACTGGCTAGGTGGGTGGAAGGGTGGGTGAATGGATGGTTGAGCAGATGAATGGGTGGGGGAATGGGTGAGGAATGGATGGCATGGGCAAGGGAAGGGGTGGAGGCATGGCTGGGTGGATGGAAGGCTGAGCAGATAAATGGGTGGGGGAATGGGTGATGAATGGATGGCATGGTGGGTGGAGGGGTGAAGGATGTGCACATGAGAGTCTAGTGGAAGGAATGCTTAGATGCACAGGAGCACATCAATGACTTCACTCTTACCTCTTGAGTTCTATCTTCTACGTAATGGTGCTGAGTGGACAAGGTACTGTCTTCAAGGCTGAATTAGTAGTGGCTGCCATTTCCCAGGCACCAGCTAGAGAGGATCCAGTCACTAGAACACCCTAAAGTTAACAAAGTAAAGCCAAGTTACTGCAGGAGGCACTGTTCTTCTCAGAGGGGCTCACAAGTAAGACATAACCACATGAACCTACATTTCTGCTCACTTTCCCAGGGCCCCGCAGGAGGTGGAAGAGCCTCTGGCCTGCTCCTTTGATGCTCCACACCTTCACAGCATAGCAACCACCCAGAACTAGAGAAGGGCAGAACAAGACGGGGTGTCAGAGAAAAATAACAGCTGACAACTATTGAGTGCCTATTGCATGCTAGACACTATAGTAGGCAGTTTACATACATCATCTCACATAATCCTCACAATCCCACAAGGTTGGAACTATTGTTGTTACTATTCTAGAGAAGTAGGTAATGTGGTAATTCTCCTACTGTCACAAAGGAATTCAGGCCCTTAGCCTGTACTCCTAGCCACCACCTGCAGAGCCTTCCCAACACTAACCTTGGAGCCAGTTGTGAATAGCTGGGTAGGTGGATGAATGGATGGATGGATGGATGGATGGATGGATGATGGATGGGTGGGTGGATAAATGAATGCAGGGATGAATGGGTAGGTGGATGGATAAATGCATGGGTGGGTAGATGGATGAATGAATATATGGGTGGGTGGATGGATGGACGGGTGAATGAGTGGTTGGGTGTGAGGGTGGATGGCTGGATGGAGGAGAGGATGGATGAGTGGATGAATGGGTGAATGGACAAGTGGATGAATGGATAATGGATGGATGGATGGATGGATGGATGGATGGATGGATAAGTGTGAAAGTAGATGATTGGATGGATGGATGAGTGGAAGGGTAGATGGGTGGGTGACTGAGTGGATGGGTAGATGAATGAATGGAGGGATAGATGGGTGAATGTGTAGATGGATGGATGGATGGATGAGTGGATGGATGGGTAATGGGTGGGTGGATGGATGGATAGACGAATGGGATGGATGAATGGATAGATGACTGGGTGGATGGATGGGTGAGTGAATGAGTGGATGGGTAAGTGGAGAAGCGAATGGATAGAGGGATGGCTGGCTGGATGGGTGGGTATATGGGTGAGTAGGTGGATGAACAGATTAATGGATGAATGGGTGATGGGTGCATGGATGGATGGATTGTTGGGTGATGGCTGGGTGGAGTGGATGAGTGTATGGGTGGATGGATGGACAGGTGGATGAGTGGATGGGTGGGTAGAGAAATGAATGGATAGAGGGATAGATGGATAGATGGGTGAATGGATGGGTGGGTGGATAGATAGATGGGTGAATGGATGGGTGGGTGGATGGATAGGTGGGTGAATGGATGGGTGGGTGGATGGATAGGTGGGTGAACGAATGGGTGGGCAGATAGGTGGGTAGATGGATAGATGGATGGGTGGATAGATGGATAGATGGATGGGTGGACGGGTGGATGGTGTGAGGGTGGGTGATGAGTGGGTAGATGGATGGATAGGGTGTTTGGGCGAGTGGGATAGATGACTTGATGGATGAGCAGGTGGGCACATGGCTAACTACATGGATGGGCACACATCAGTAATTTGCCAGAGACTTGCCTTGGGTGCACACACATCCTGCATGGTCCCTGCAATCCCCAAGATGCAATTTCCCCACCTGTCAAAGGGGTACCCTGCCTTCCTATCCAGCGTGCCGTGAGAATCAGAGAAGAGGATGGTGGGAAGGGGCTCTGAGGATCTCCAAGGTAAGCCACCTGACATGCAGCTCACCTCCCCACCACCCAGCCAGGGAATTCATGGGGCCTGCCCTTTCCAAGGTTACAGCCAAGGCTGGTTTGTCACACTGGTTTTTCTGGCTGGGATTAAGCAAACTGTTGGTGAGTCATCCCCACCTCATCAGCCTCCTGGGACAGGTGACAGTGGTTTAGAGGCACATAGACCTAGATTCAAATCCAAGCTCTGCCCCTCCTAAGTTGTGTGACCTTGGGTGAGTCACTTCTCCTCTCTCAGCTTGTTGTGAAAGGGGATGGCCTGCCTGGTCTCTAGAGGCCCTTCAGTCCCTCTTCACCCTCCAAGTCCCCCAGTCCCCACCCCCCGCTTCCCCATCCCTCATCATTCTGGGAGCAGAGGCCACAGGCACGCACTTTGCCTCTCTCAGTCATTCCACTCTCAAAACTGATGGGGACACAGAGGTTCAGAGATGGATGGGTAGATGGACGGACAGGTGGATGAGCTGCAGAGGTTCAGAGAGGTTCTGTCACAAGCCAACGTCACACAGCTGGGAACCTCCATGGCAGGGACTTGGGTCCACACCCTTCCTCGAGTGGGCCAACACTGTGCCTGGCCCTGCATACTCGGCAGCTGGCTGCAGTCATCCCGACACTCTGCCTTGGAGAGGGACAATTCTCCCCTCTGGACAGATAGGGAAACTGAGGCTGAGAGAAGCTAAGTCACCTGCCCAGTCACCTGGAGCTGGAACTCTGAGCAGTAAAGGTGGATGTTACCACAGGGCCATGGGAAGCCAGGCGGGGTGGGGGCCAGAAGCGTGGGGGCAGCAGCCTCTCCCCACATCCTGCTGGTCACCTGGCCCGTACCAGGCTCTCCCAACCTCGTCCCTCACTCCCTACTACCTGGAAGAGGCATTTCCCAGACCACAAGTCCAGCTGGATTTGTTCTTATCTAGGAAGAAGGCAAAATTAGCTCTACTCTACATAGGGGGTACTGAGACATGGAGCAGAGAAGCGACTTGCCTGAAGTCACAGGGTAGGGCAGGACCCTGTAAACAGGAGCCAGCCTTCCAGACGCCCTGGCTAGAGCTCCCACCACCTGCAGGGGCCACAGCAGCCGCCACGCGAGCTCATCCCGCCAAGTGTAAGTCCCACTAATGTTTCCCAGGGTTATGGTCACAATCTTGGATGGGGAGGTGGGCTGCTGGGACAGCGCTTCCCCATGACCATGACTGAGGGCCAACAGGCCGGGCTGGCCCACAGCCTCCCGCAGGGGAGGGCAGGGCCTGGGCTGAGGCTGGGGCTGAAACTGCCCACGGAACAGGGCAAGGCACTTCCCCTTCCTGAGGCTCAGCTTCCCCTGAAAAACGAGGCTGGTGACGCCTGCCAGGCCTCCCAGAGGATGTGCCATGAAATTCAAGGTGGTGATGAAGGTGCAGGCCAGGCACTGGGCCTAGTCCCAGCGGGTCTCTGGGAGGTGGCAGCTGTCACCCTCCCTGGAGGGGCCTGGCGGCCCCCCAGCTCACTGGAGCCTGAGACTCCTCATCTGCAAAATGAGGAGACCCCACACACCTTAGGAGACTGTCCTGAGGGTAAGCCATGCCCTGGCTTCGGTGTCTGGCCCCCAGAGACTATGCAGCAGTGTGGGTCCTGCAGGTGTTCACTGTGACGGGCGCTCCTGACACCACGCGGGCACCGAGAGCAGAAACAGGCTTCCCAACAGGAAGGAAAGCTGGCTGTGCCCAAGCCTCCCTGTGGCCTGCTGGATGTCCTCAGAAGCCCCCCGGGCCCGCAAGGAACCACAAGACACACAAACCCCCAGGGCAGGATCTGCCTCGCTGTTCCATGCCCAAGATGTGCCCGGACTACAGAGGATGCTCAGAAAGTGGAAACTGCAGGAATCTTGAGTGACACTGACCCCTTAGGCCCCTCACACTCTGTGGCATAAAGATGGGGGCTGGACATATCGACCCCAAGAAGAAGCTGCACCAAGTGGCCAGAAAAGGCAGATGTCCACCCTTGAGCCCTGAGGTGAGGCCACGTCAGAAGATTCTGGCCCCACAGGGTGGACGACAGTCACACCAAACACCAGGGAATGTTTCTGACGGTATTTTTATCTTGAGCACATCCTTCTTCACAGAGGGTGGGGGCAGAAGGGAGAGAGGGTGTCCTTGGCCCCAGGCCCCTGGGAGAAGCAGACAGCAGAGGCCCCGCAGCAGCGCTCTCTGCTGGGGTGGCCATCACAGACACTGCCCCTGGGCTCCAGTAAGTCCCAGGAACAGGGGAGACCTGGAGGGTCTTGGGGCGCTCCTGGAACTCCTGGTTCTGCCCCAACTTGCTGTGTGACCTGGGGCAGGGCTCTGTCCCTCTCTGGGTTTCCCTCTTCAAGTCCTCACTGGGCACCAAGGACTTGAAGAGGAACCACTGGGAGCCCGCCTTCATGGGGCACCCTGACTCACAGGGCAGACAGTGAGAAGTCAGCAGTCACAACTCACTGGGCCCTCAGGAGCCCAGGGGAGGTGTCTAACCCAGTGGCTGGAGGGGTGCTTCCTGGAGGAGTATCTGCCAGTGGGGAGACAGCAGCAAGCAGCAGGGGAGAGAACCCTGCCTGAGACCAACCGTAGCACAGTGACACAGCTAAGAGCAGCTCAGGTCACCCTGGGGTGTCGTGGGGAGCACCAGAGTCCTGCAGTCTTGGTGCAGATTCCAGCTCCATTCTCCAGGCACTGGACCTTGGGCAAGGCTGTCTGCAAACCAGGGGGCTGGCCCAGCTACTCCACAGAAGCCCTGCCAGCCCTCCATTCCAGGATCTAAACTATTCGGGGTTTGTGGGGAAGGTGCAAAGAGATGGGCACAGCCTTGACACCATCCTATCAGGGAAGCTCAGCGTGTGCAGGCGCAGAGGCCGAGACAACCCAGGAGGCCTCGGATGTCATATTAATGAGCACAGACTTGATCCCAAAGGCAATGGGGAGCCCAAGGGCCATAAGAGAGCTTGAAACTGTAAGAGTTCTGAGGCAACAAGGCATGAATTCAAATCCTGTCTCCATCCCTTCCTGTGTGGCCTTAGGCAAGCCACATAACCTCTCTGAACCGCAGTTTTCTCACCTGTAAAATGGAACTAATTGTAGCACCTATCTCATGGGGTTTTCATGAGTGAATACACGGAGACTGGCCAGCTGGGAACTCCCTGTCCCCCCACCCTCTCCCCTCATCACAGCTATGAGCCTCTGCCTCACCCTGCAGAGAGTCACAGGCCCCTTTAGGGCCTCAGCTGGACCCCACTCCAGGGAAGAGGGAATGATGGGCAGGAACCCCAGAGGGAGGCACAGGTCAGCAAAGGCACCCTGGCTTCTGATTTTCATACAGCTGTAAATTTTCCAGCTTCAACTTAATTTGAGTCTCAGACATGTCCTGAGCAGCCAGCATGTGCACAGGAGAGCAAGGACCCAAGGTAAGGACACAAGAAACATCCTGGGACCGGAAAGACCACCAAAGGAAAGGCTGCGAAATTTGCCTATGTAAAAATACGTATGATGTTGTCAAAACAAATCATAAGTAAAATGAAAGATAAAAAATAAGTGTTTGTTATTAAAAAGAACCCATGTGCTTAATATCTAAAGAATTCTTATAAATCAAAAGATAAAAGGACACAGTAGGAATGAGCAGAGAGCTAGGGTTGGGCTTCCAATGTCTGTGGAATGTCCCACACCTCAGCCTGAACTGTCCCCCACTATGAAATGCCCTTCTCTGTCTCTCAGAATGCAATGCATCCTCTAAGCTCAAAGGTTGCCTCCTCCATGAAGCCTTCCAAGATTTCCCCCAAGTCCCTTGCTCCTCCATGAGTACTCCTAGCGTGTTTCTTGAGCCCCTAAGACCCAGCACTTGGCTTCTGCTCACTGCATCAGAGACGTCCCAGGTGAGGTGGACCAAGCTTCTTTGAGAGAAGGAAATGAAGTGCAGAGAGGAGCCATGCCCAAGGTCACCAGCCTGAGCCAGAGCTGGGCCTAGCACCCAGGTGTCCTGTGTCAGTCCCTCTGTACTCCAGCCACCAACCCTGCAGTGAGCCCTCCAAGCCTGTCTTGCTCCCAGCAAGGAAGTCCCCAGCTTGGGAGGTACATTGATCTCTTCACAAAGGGCCAGCCAGGATTAGGGCTTCAGCCCCCCCATAACCTGACTGCTCTCTGTAGGGGAGCACATGACAGTTGCTTCCTTAACTTCCTTCTTTTGGTTCCCTATTTTGTAAATCTGGCCTCATTTCAGGTACAGAAGATTCCCTGGGAGGACCTGACAGACTCTAAGGGCTCTGGGGTTCACCCTACCATGGGCAGGAGGCTGACCTCAGAGATGTGGAGTCCAGGAAGATAGGGCAGGCTTTCCAGAAAGCCTATCGCTCTGCCCCAGGCCCCATTTACAGCTCAGATCATGAGCGCAACATGGCCTGGCTCTGCTGCCAGAATCACACTCAGCATTGACTCACTCGCTCAGCGGCGTCTGCCCAGCCTCTACTATGCGCTGACATCGTGCTTGGGGGCCCACCTGCTACTGGGGCAAGACAAACCAAAAAAAAAAGGCTGGGGAAAAAAAAAGAAATTGAGTAAATCCAGAGATGGGTGGAGACTATTCCAGAGGTCAGGGCAGACTGTCTGAGGAGGTGACATCTGATGGGGAGCTGGTGAGAAGAGAATGAGGGAAGAGGGTACTCCTTGAAGGGGGAACTGTAGCCACAAAGGCCTTGAGGCTGAGGCCGGGGGAGGGCAGTGGGGCTGGAGCCGAGTGTACCAGGGAGGTGGGGCAAAGGGAGGCAGGGACAGCAGATGGATGGTGAGATAGAGGCACACAGCTCAGAAAGGGAGCGGACTTGGCCAAGGACGTGCAGGTTGCTGGGCAGATGGGAGCACCTCTTCATCGATGGCACTCAGAGGAAAGGCCTTGCCTTGCCACATGCCAGACACTACCCAAGGCCCTCTCTTCCCCATTCTCCCTCAAACTCCTGTGCATCCTTCAACACCCATTTCCAAGCCCATCCTTTGTGCTTCCCTCTGTCTTGGACCAGACCATGCTGGGTGCAGCCTGTATGTCTGAGTCCACCAGGCCAAGGGTCTCCTGAGGGTAGAACATGGGTCTGACTGTGTTGAGGGGCCTCAGCACAGAACCTGGTCCCTCGGGGAAGTTAAGGGATTGGGAACTAGGATTCTGTCCCTGTGCTCCAAGAGTGCACTCCTTAAATTCTGCATCACAAGACGCCAGGCAATGCTGCAGCCCACCCAAGACCACTCCAGCTTCAGCGCACCACGGGACCGCCCCGTCCCTGTCCCCTCTGGGGGGACCGCCCCTGTCCCTGTCCCCTTAGTTTCCCCATTTGTCAAATGAGAGGCCCCAAAGCTTGGGAACAGGGCATCCCCACCTTCCTCTCTTATGAACTGCTCACAGCAGGGTGGTCCCCGCAGGGAGAAAGCATGGCTGTCACTCTCTGACCCCTGCTGAGCTCTGAGCTCGGCCCACAGGGCAGGAAATGTCAGCTTTCTGCCAGGCCAGCAGGAGGGTTCCCGCTGAGCCTGGGGGTAATGGGAGATCCTCTCTGCTCTATGGCCTTGCTGGGGGACTCACAATGCCTGACCTGGGCACTTCACCCCACATCAGCCAGGTGTGGGGGCCTGGGGATGCAGCTGACCCCAACTACCTCTCCCCCACCATGGCTGGGAAACTAAAGCTCAAGTCACAGTCGGGATGCCTGCCTTGGTCCTCAGACCAGCAGAGGGGCTGCCCAAGGACCCTGGAGGCAAAGCAAGGGGGCCGGGCAAAGCAGGGGCAGGCTTTGCAGTCCCCGAGACAGTGGAGCAGGTTCCCGGAGGTCCTGCCGCAGGGTCCAAGGACAGAAGCCAGGGCTTTGTGAACTTGATGGAGGAAAAATCATCAACTTCCCCGCCTTCAACCTCTCTGTGAAATGCATGTTGGACACACCGAGCCCAGGCTCCCCCCAGGCCCTATAACAATGCAGACTGCTGGAGCTGCACGGCTCTCCTCCCCGCTCTCACGGAGTCGGTAAGACGGCTGCCACCAGGTCTTGCTAGTTAAGGCGCTCATATGCAACAGCATGCTAATTACTAGATCACACATTTTAAAATAATGTTTTGATAAGTACTGCAACACTTACTTCTAGTTTCCTCTGTAGCCCTATATGGGTTCTATCTTGCATTCAAAAGTGTTATTCTGAGAAAGAGGATGTCAAAGGCATACCTAGCACACGAACAGCTCAGCACGCTGGATCTGACGGAGAAGGGCGGAGCATCTGGCAGCTCAGGGCCAGGGCCTTGTCGGGAAAGGACAGGGCAGCCTGGCCCCTCGCCCACCCACCCAGCCACTTGTTCATTACCCAACCAAGTCTCTCCTGATGACCAAACCTGTTTGAGGCTCTGCGCGGGGTGTAGCATGAAAAGGGTGGTCAGCCCTGCACCTGGCTCCTCACAGATCTGGGGAGACAGACATCCCAGGAGAAACTGGAGAAACACAGGAGATTCCGGCTGCAGGAGGGGCTGTGTGACCACCCGGGAGGAGGGACTCAAGGCCGGCTGAGGGGCAGTAGGGCTGCAAACAGGAGCAGGGCCCCCGGCCCAGGACACAAGGCAGGGTGTGAGGAGACAGGAGGGAGGGGCAGGAAAATGACCTCTGAGAGGTGACAGGGCTGGGGCAGGCCACTCAGAGGCCAGGAGCTTGCTCCCCACCCCCAGGTCGCCTCTGCATGTGCAGCCCACCCAGGTGGAATGGGGAGCCCTTCAGGCCACAGGGAAGGGCCTGGACAGCAATGGCTGCACTTCTTTCTGCACTTTCTCTAGTACTAGGTAGCAGGTGGCTCTGCATGGCCTGATTTCACAGTGAGGAGACTCAGGCACCCCACAGCTAGACGGTAGCGAGCAGGGCCCCACAGAGGCTGTTCTGACCCCATGCTGCCTTGCACGGACCTCTTACTGCCACACACGCTTTCCAACCCCAGTAAACTGGGACTGCGCAACTGCTGTGCGTCAGGAACACCCGTCACTGTGACACATGCCACTTCCATTCACACCAGTTTCTTTTGATAGAGGCAAGAAACTGGGGCTCGGATAGGGTGAGTTCCGTGCCCAGGGACACGCAGGCAGTCCATGGCAAAGCCAGGATAGAAATTCAGGACTTCCAGGGCTGGGGAAATAGAGACCTAGGACTTGACCACACACGTTGGCCCTGGTGTCTCTAGGAGACACCACAGCCTCTCCAGGTATGGCTTGGACCACCTCCTCCAGGAAGCCTTCCCTGACTATGTGGTTCTTGCCTGCCTCTCTCCCATTCCTTTGGTGGCAGCTAATTGATGATGTGAGGAGGCAGGGGCTGTGGGGAGTGGTGGGGTAGGGCCCTGGTGCCTGGCCCCTGTTTGGTCCCTGCTGTGCTGCGTTGACCTGGAGCTACGGTCTTTCTCTGAGCTGGGTTCCAGCAGGACATTTGTCCCAGAGCAGAGGTGTGACCGGCAACGTCTGCTCAGAAAGCAGGTGGGTGGCTCATGCCTAGAGCAGGAAGAAAGGACCTACTTTGTGCATCTCTTGACAACCCCAAGAGACATGGCCAGGGACTATCCTTGCCCCAAGAGGAAGAAATAAGCTCAGAGAGGGAATCCAGAGCCCCAAGGTCACACGGTCGGCCAGCATCTGGGGGCCAGGCGTCCTGGAAAGGGCATCTGCACCCAGTCACTGGGGTGCAGGGCCAGAAGCGGGCATGGGGGACGCCAGCTTCGCTCCATGGGATCTGAAGATGAATGCAGCTGCTGCCACCTCCAGCCTCCTGCCACATCTGCAGGGCTTGGGGTGGGTAGTGCAGCAATGCTGAGCAGTTGCACAAATTCTCACTTCCTAGGGTGGGTCCCAGCTCCTGCCAGGGCTCCATCCCTAAGGCACACCTTTATGGATTCATCGTTACCTCAGTTTCCACATCTGTGGAATGGGTCTAATCATTCTGCCTCCCTGGTCCAGCAGACGTTAGTCTATGCACAGTACCCAGAACAGGTCCAGCACACAGTGCTATGTGCTATGCACACTACACACTACATGATATATGCTAGCACATGCCTGCTCTCACCACCACAACTCTGTAAACGCATCTTTGCTGGCAACATGTCACATGTGTACACGGGTACACGACCTGTGGTAAGGGTGTGTTCTAGTCCTTTCCCCAGAAACAGATCTTGAGTCAAGGATTTGGGAGTAGGGAGTTTACTTTGGAGGTGACACCAGGAAGCAACAGGAAGGGAGTGGGGACTTGAGATGTGGACAGGACGGCAGCCAAAAATGATTGCACAGATGAGCAGGTCACCACTGAGAATGCCTGGGCTTCAGCCTCCTAGGCATAGAACACACCTCAGAGTTATCCCCAGCAAGGAAGCCCGGTGGAGGGATGGCCCAGCATGCTGCGGGCAGTGGGGGCCATAGAGGTCTGGCCTGGCATCGGGATGCTGCTGGCCACGGGGGCTGCCAGGCGGGGGAGGACGCGTTCATTCCCTCGGCTGCACATGTAGGAGGCTCCAGTGGCCAGAAGAGGCACTGGGCAGGGCCTCGGGTGCCAGAGAAGTGTGGGGTATAACCAGGGAGCTCCTGCATGGGCACATATGGGTGTGTGCAGTCCACCTCTGTGTGCCTCCAGCGTGCACACAGACTCAGGCCAGCATCCTTCCTCAAACGATGAATCCATGCCCACATTTGTGTGGGGCTATAGACCCGGGGGTCTCTGCGTGTCTGCACTTGTACACATATGTACATAGGCGTGGACACACACACACACGTCCAGGGCTATGTCCCTCGCCCAGCCCTGGCAGTGGCTGCAGGGTGGCAGGGATGGCCTGGTCACCTTGGCAACGGGGCAGGAGCAGCTAAGTCTGGGACAGCCTTGGTTCAAAGGCAAAAAACAAAACCAAACCACTGGCACAAATAGGCTGAAAGAAGAAAAGGAGAAGGGCGGGGTGGGAGGGGACAAGTCTTGGCCCCCAGGCTCTGCTCCTGGTTCACCTGCCAATCCCTGCTGTGCCCTGTGTCAGTCCCAGCTGAGGGCTGCCGGTGGAGCTGGAGGGGGCGGGGCAGAGTGTGAGGCCCTGAGTCAGGCCGCACTGGCTGAGTCCTCTGGCTTGGGGTCCTTTCCCAGAGTCGTGGGGGAAGGTATCCCAGACATCAGGCACTCAGTGGACTCTGGGCCACACCCTCACAAAGTCATCTTCTCTGGACAATTAACGCACTAATTGCACACACTGCCCATGGCCAGTGCATTAGCCCAGCTCCCACGATGATTTATTCAGGAGCTCCCATCTCCTTCCCGTCCCCAGGCCAGCTCATCAGCCTCTGCCGGGCGGGGAGGACGACCCACAGACGCTTCCCTAGCCTTGCTCGAAAACATCGCGTGCTATTTATATTTCATCAGACAAGAGTGCACGGGGATGAAACTGCCGGTGATCCGCTCCCCACAGGCAGCCGGGCGCTGAAGCTCCACACAGCAGCGATCTCAGGCAGGAGAAGCTGAGGCCTCCTGCATTCTTTGGGGTGGCCCTTGCTCGAGAGCCTGCGGCAGGAGCTGTGATTGCAGCTACAGGGATGTTACCTTGACTACCTCACTGCGCCCCGAGAAAGCTCTGCAGGGAAGAGTCTGCTATTATCCCCATTGGGCAGATGAGCAAACTAAGCTTCAGAGAAGCGAAGTTTCTTACCCAAGGCCAAACAGCCTATAAGAGGCAGAGCTGGGGAACAAGCCCACGCCTTTACTGTCAAGCATCTGGCCTCCCAAATTCAGTCCCCGAGCATCCCTATGAGGATCTCTGTTTTACAGACGAGGAAACTGAGGCCCAGAGAGCTAAACAGACTTGCCCAGGGTCACACAGCTGGGAATGGAGGCCAGGAAGATGACCTTGATGGACAGTGTGCTCCAATCTGTGCCCTGGGAGACCCCCTTGAACTATGACCCCTGGCCAGAGCCTCCCAAACACCTGCATGCATCCAGGAAGCCTTCCTGGGAGGCTCTGCGCAGTCCATCCCCACGGCTGCCTGAGGCCATAGCCATGGTGGGCCACGAACCTGATGCCTTAGCCCCACCCTCAGACACTGGGTGGAGGCTCAGCTTGGCCGGCTCTAGTGACTCCAGGGGTCCAGTGGTTAGGACAGTGATCACTGTGAAGAGCCCTTGAACCATATCCTCTTGTCATCAGCCTCACAGAGAAAGGGCCCCTCACCCCAACCGGGATGGCCCTCCCCATCAATCAGGGCTGATATCCACCCCGGGCATCCCATAACCGCTGGTTCCTGAGACTGGTGCGTACTAAGCTGGCTAGAACCCCGGCCAGGCACAGGGATGTCTCTCTGAGCCTCGGTGTCCTCATTTGTAACATGGGCACTGATAGCCCCTTGGAGGACTGGGATGGGCATGCCAGGGCTCACTGCCCGGCACAGACCTGTGCACAGCAAGCACCAGGCAAGCAGAAGCTGTGGCCATCATCAACATCATCCGCAAAGTGGGAGCAGGCCTTTGCAGCGAGCTAGCTCTGTGACTCCCTGGCTATGTCATCTCAGATTCCTGGCTGCCGCTCTCGGAGCCTCAGTTTCCCTGCCTGTTAGCTGAGGATTTCCCAAGTTTGTTGGAAGAACAAGGAGTCCAGGTGCATGTAGCACTCAGCTCTAGCCTCAGCAAGTTCTCGAGAGCCCAGCCAGCCCCTCACCCCCATTCCAATCCCAAGGCCAGGCAGCTGGCACCTTGGAATGACCCCTGGCCCCTGTCTGCTCCCAGGGGCCCAGGGCAGCCACCATAATAACCCTGGCAGGGACCCAGGTACAGCAGGGCTGTGGCCCAGCCGAAAAGCCTGAGGACATCCTGGGCTGGCTACAGAGGCTCAGAGCCCAGAGAGGGCAGGCCATGCCTGAGCCACACAGCAGGGCAGGCAGGGCACAGAAGGACATGCTCTGGAAACGGCCCTGCCACCAAGCAGAGGGGCTCTAGCCACTCCTCTGCCTCAGCTGAACCCCAAATACTCTTCCCTTCTCCCCAGGCCAGTGCACAACCTCTATCTGACCTCTGTCACTCAGTCGTGGTAAGACCTTGGGCAGGTCATTTCACCTCTCTGGCATCAGTATCCCTATCTGTAGCATGGGGGCGATATGATGTAATTGTATGTATGAGGATTAATGACTTCATAAAGAGCTTAGAGCCATGCTTGGCATAGAGAAATATATTTATATCACCGTCCCTGTTATCATCACGTCCATTATTTCCCTTTTTTTTTGAGACAGAGTCTCGCTCTGTTGCCCAGGCTGGAGCGCAGTGGCCGGATCTCAACTCACTGCAAGCTCCGACTCCCAGGTTTACACCATTTTCCTGCCTCAGCCTCCCGAGTAGCTGGGACTACAGGCACCCGCCACCTCGCCCGGCTAGTTTTTTGTATTTTTTAGTAGAGACAGGGTTTCACCATGTTAGCCAGCATGGTCTCGATCTCCTGACCTCGTGATCCACCCGTCTCGGCCTCCCAAAGTGCTGGAATTACAGGCTTGAGCCACTGCGCCCGGCCTATTTCCTTCTTTTTTTAGAAAAAGTCTCACTCTGTCGCCCAGGCTGGAGTGTAGTGGCACAATCTTGGCTCACTGCAACCTCTGCATCCTGGGTTCAAGCAACTCTCATGCCTCAGCCTCCCAGAGGCAGGTGCCACCACGCCTGGCTAAATTTTGTATTTTTAGTAGAGATGAGGTTTTGCCACATCAGCCAGGTTGCTCTCGAAATCCTGGCCTCAAGTGATCCACCCGTTTCGGCCTCCCAAAATGCTGGGATTCCAGGCATGAGTCACTGTGCGCTGTCTTTTTTTTTTTTTTAAGACAAGATCTTGCTCTGTCACCTAGGCTGGAGTACAGTGGCTTGATCAGAGCTCACTGTAGCCTTGAACTCCTGGGCTCAGGTGATCCTCCTTCCTCAGCCTCCCAGGTCGCTAGGACTACAGGTGTGCTCCAGCAAACCCAGCTAATGTTTCATTTTTGTAGAGATGGGTATCACTATGTTGCCCAGGCTGGTCTTGAACTTCCGGCCTCAAGCAATCCTCCTGCCTCAGCCTCCCAAAGTGCTGGGATTACAGGTGTGAACCACCTTGCCCAGGTGTCATCAACACTTCTGTGCCAGGCACTGGGTTAAAGCAAGACATAGCCCATGGATCCCATGTGGTCATGGTCTGTGTCCAGACCTGCCACCCTCAGGGGTCCCTTAGCACTTCCAGGGACCCACTTGCTGTGGCCCCAGCACGGCCTGGAAAGAATTTCTGGAAATAAGATGAGCAATTTCTAATGGTTTACCCCTGGCAACACTGAACTTCCAGCAGTTCCCACCTCCAACACCTTATGCCAGGCTGGTCCCCTCCCAGGGTACCTATGCCAGGGTTTCTCTCTGCCACATCCCTGACCACATCGGGCAGTCTCTGTCTTCACTTTCCCCACCCTCAGCCTCGAGTTGAGCCTCCAGTCCTCATTCATCTCCAGAATCAGTGCATCACCCAGCACAGGGCAGGCACAGAGCCGAAGCCCTGTGTCTGTTTCCAGAACAGCAACAGTGATCTATAATGAGAGCTTAGGATTATTGAACACTTACTATATTATGTGTCAGACTCAGCTCCTGAGTACCATACAGTCATACCTCGATTAACGATAGGAATACCTGCTGAGAAATGTGTCATCAGGCAATTTCATCACTCAGCGAACATCATAGAGAGATTTACAGAAAGCTTGATGGTACAGCCTACTGCACACCCAGGCTGTGTGATGGAGCCTGTTGCTCCTAGGCTGCAAACCTGTACAGCATGTACTGGACTGAACACTGTAGGCAACTGAAACACGATTGTAAGCATTTGTGTATCTAAACATAGTTAAACATTGAAAAAGTACAGCAAAAATACAGTATAAAAGATAAAAAGTGGCACACCTGTATACCGCAGCCCCTTAGTGATCTTATGGGACCACTGTTATATGCACCCTCTGTCATTGACTGAAATGTCATTAGTTGACACGTGACGAGATCCCCATGAGATAGATATTATAATTTTACAGATGAGTACACTGAGGCCCAGGGAGGTAGTCTTCACTGGACAGTTCAGGTAGACCACGGCCCAGACCAAACCCCTTGTTATTCCAACCTGTCCTCCTTTGTCTGAGTCCTGTAGGTGGGGCATAAGAGGCCAGCACTAGAGACCAGCAGTGCCCTGAGTGGCACCCTTGGCCCCAAACTTAGGCCACATGCTCCATGGGCCCAAATGAGTGGCCCTGGGAGGATGCGCTCAGCCTCAGGCCACTGGCCAGGTGTTTGCCCTACTGCTCAGGGTGGAGGCGGGCGATGAAGGCCTGGGGACTTGGTGCTGGTGTCAAACACATAGGATTGAATGGTGCCTTCCAGGCCCCTGTGGCTTCATCTGTAAAATGGACCACGAGGGGACTAAGTGAGACAATCCCAGCGCCTGGTATGGAACAGGTGCTCAGCAATTGTGGAACCACGAGGTGGAGCCCCAGGACCCAGGGCCTGCCAGGCATGCTGCCCTCAGGCCTCCACCCTTTGCTGGTAGCTCAACCTGCATGGGGGGGTCTGAGGCTCCCAGAGGGGCATTACAGGGTTAGCTGGATAAATGACCAGCAGGCAGTGCTGGCCTCGTAAGCGAGAGTGGAAACATACCAGAGGCAGAGGGGAGGGCACATGCAGAGGCCAGGGGCTGTAGAGGCTCTAGCAGTGGGGCAGGGTAAACAGGTCAGCCCCAGGGTGCAGCCAACCTCAGGGACAAACTCAGACTGTTTGAGGGCCTGAAGCAGGGCCTCTGAGAGCTGTCACATCAGCCAGAGCCAGACCCCTCTACTGTGGCTCAAGAAAGCACCATGTGCCCCAGAAAATTCCCTCCACCTCTCTGAGCCTCGGTGTCCCCATCTGTAAAATGGGGACAAGCACAGAAAGCGATGAGTCAGCACCTGAAACTCCTAAGCAGCACAAGCTTCTGACAAACGTCCTTTCCAGTAGGGGAGGGCAGGGGAGGGCAAGGGAGATTGGTACGGCCGTGGCACACGGACTTAAAATTCCAGCCCAGGCCTGGGAACAGCCTCGGTCCCTCCCCAGAGAGTGGGGGACTGGGCAAGAAGGGGCAGAAGTTAGGAGCCCATCCTGTTCCCAGACCCAGGGACACTATCCACATCTTCCTGCCCTGGCCTCCCTGACTCCCACCATCTGTGCATCTCCACACATACCCCACCGGCCCTGCCTACGAAATTCAGACACAGCTACATGGCCTATGCCTGTACTCACACCACCAAGGTTGCCCCGACCGTGCTGACCACACCCACCTTCAGGCCTTCCATCTGTCTCCACAATCCACCTCCCCGTCTAGACTGCCCAAATGCTGTGGCCACCATCATGGACCACAGGTGTCTGCCATTTAGACAACCCATCTACACAGCCAGTCTCAGGCCTCATTCTCTGAACCCACTTGAGGAGGGTGGGGGTCCATGAAACCCCCACCCCATAGAACCAACACTCCCAGGCCAAGGGAACCAGGTGGCTTGGAGCCCCTCCAAGGGCTCCTGGTGGGGCTCCTGCCAGTCCTAAGTGCCAACAAGATGATTAAGGAGTGGGGATCAGCTGGGCCCCTGCCCCCCTGCCCCCTGCCTCAAGCAGCTGCAGCCTGGTGGGGCCAGAGGCAGAAGATTGCGGGGTTGCGGGACATGTGTGCCTGTCCGCCTTTGCTCCCTGCTGCAGCGGCCAAATTTGTCCTTCCCTGGGGGCCCAGCCCATGGAACTGGGTTCTCGGAACAAACACAGCCGGCTTCCATGACCCACAAGTGAGCACACACTGAGCACCTACTATGTGCCTGGACCTCTGGGAAGCCCTTCACACAGCACCTCCAGTAGGTCCAGTGGTCCAGTGGTGCCGTGTGCAGCGGGTAGGGCAGCTTCTTATTCCCACTCACACCTGGGGACACTAAGGATCAGGAAGGCTCTGCTAGAGCCTGGACCACCTCCCTCGAAGTCACTGCAGCTCAAGAGAGAGGGAAGGAAGTTGTCCAGGAGCCCACAGTCCCCACCATCACACTCAGCGTTAAGTCACCCGATTCCACCTCAACCACAGCCCCAGGAGGCAAGACAGGGATTCCTGTAGCCACTTGCAGATGAGGAGCCCCGGCCTGTAGCCTGGAGCCATGCAACGCCCCACAGCTGGGAGGCCACCTTGCCAGACATGACCCCATGCTTGGCCCTCCCACCCACTGGCCAAGGCAGACCTGGTGGCAGGGGAGGTTCTCGGCCTTCCCCCTTTTCCAGTGACAAGGAGACTGGGGCGGGGGGACCACAGGCTCAAGGAAAGTGGGAGCCCAGTTCCGGCCATGTAGGATCCAGGTGCCCACAGACCCCAGGGGAGATGTCACCTGGGCTGGTGGGGGAAGAAAGGCCTGGGCTAGACATGAACCTTGGGCTGGAGGAGGACAGGTGTGCAAGGGAGCGAGTATGGATGGGAAGATACCTGGCCTCCGAAGAAGAGGTGGAGGAGGAGGAGGAGGAAGAGGGCTGGGCGGAGCGCCGCAAGGCAGGTGTCCCCAGAGGGCACAGGTTCAGACAAACCAGGTGACTGGCGACCCTGTCCTAAACATTTCCGAGTCATTGCAGGGGACGGCCCGTAAGGAGAATCTGGGGAGCAGCAGGACAGTTTTGTGAGGAGTTCTGTGGTCCTGGGGTACAGCAATAACGCAGGCTGGAGGGGTACAGGGAGGGTGCCCTGGAGTCAGAGTCTCTTCCAAAGGTAACAGCCCCTCCAGAGTTTGGCGGGGCTGCTGCAGGCCCAACCACTTCACCTCTAGGTACATGGAGAGACCTAGAAACCGGCATGCAGGGGAACCTGTGTTCCATGTCCATGGCAGCACCGTTCACAGGTGCCAAAGGCTGAGCAGCCCAGTGTCCACCACTGACAAATGCTCAGGCAGAGTGTGTCCATCCACACCCAGGCATCCCTCAGCCATAGCAAGGAAGGTGGTGCTAATGCACGGCACACCAGGGCCGAGCCTGGAGGACATGACGGAGATGGAGAAGCCAACCATGGAAGGTTGCCGGTGCAGGGCCCCACGCACACACAATGTCCAGATTAGGAAGATTTACAGCCACAGCAAGTGGTTTAGTGGCTGCCAGGGGATGGGGTGGGGACCAGCAGTGACTGCCAATGGGACAGGGCTTCTTTTCTGCGTGATAGAAAGGCTTTGGAACTAGACAGAGGTGATGGCTGCACGACATTGTGAATGCACTAAATACCACTGAATTGTTCACTTTTAAATGGCTAATTTCATCTTATGTGAATTTCACCTCCAAGAAAAAAAAAATTGAATTTCACCTCCAAGAAAAAAAATTGGGAGGAGACACACAAAGGAGATTTGAAACCAACCTCAGCCTGACAGATCCAAGCCCAACTCCTCACAGCAGCTCAGCAGAGCCACAACCAAACTCTGGACCAGGGAGCGGGAGGAAATGCTTATTGTTACAAGAAAGGAGGGAAGGAAAGAAAGAAAACCAGAAATGCTGCTGCAGCTTCCAGACCCTGCAATTGCTCCCCCTCCCCGTCCCCGTGCCCCGGCCCCTTGGTCAGGCTCCGTCCACCTCTGGCCACCGGCCCTGCTTCCCTCGGATGCCCTCCCAGCTCCCTCCCTGACTCCATGCGGGTCTGGGCCCCTTCTCCGGAAGCGAGTCCCTGTCCCATGGAGTCTATGGCCAGTGGTCCCCTGGCACAGAAGCTCTGTGGGGCAGGACTTTGTTTTGTGCCTTGCAGCGTCCTGGGGCCTGGGGAGCAGTGCCCATCCTGGTGGGCCCTTCATTGTCACTGTCGGAAGGATTCACTCCCAACCAGGGTGTAGTGCAGGGTCCAGCGGAGGGAGGGAGACTTGGGACAGCGATAGCCTTGGGTAGGCAAGAGGGGTGGGCCCTGTAGGTAAGGAGTGACAGTCCATCATGGGGAGGGGAGTTGTGATGGGCATGAGTTGAAATTCTCTTCGATTTTCTCAGTGAAAGAGGTGATCACCATGCTGGTGGGGAGTCAGGAACCTTTGAGGGAGAAAGCCAGGAATGGCGCAGGAGTGGGGGCCTGGCGGCTAGGCCCAAGGAAGAGAGAGTGGGTTCTAGAACGAGGCAGGAGGAGGAGGGTCTGGGACCAGCACCCCAGCTCAGAAGCAGGATGTGCAGTGAAAGGGGAGGCAAGGCTGATGGCCAGCCCTGAGCAGCAAGCCCGCAGTTGGACTCGGGGTTTCGTGCCCTTTAAGTCTTGCTCCCTTCATGTCACAGGGAGGGCTAGGAAGCACGTGGCTGGGGCCCTCTCTGCCTAGGGCCCAGGGATGGTTTTGAAAGGCTCTCTAAGGGCTCCCCTGAGCTGAACACTGGTGCTGAGGGACACTGGTGCCACAGCAGCCCCCAAACCCCCCATGGGGCCAGGATCCAGGGCCTCTTCCCCAGGAAACCATCCCTGCCCCCCAGCGGCACCACCCTCTGCAGAGACCTCCACTCAGCCATGGGGCTCTGAGCGAACAGCTGCTTTCCCCTCAGGACTGGGGGTCCCCGAAGTTAAGTGAATGAGTGAGTGGGCGAGTCATCGACTTACTCCCCAAGCAGCAAAGCTACCACCACAACCTGTGGCATCACACAGGACCCACAGATTCATGGGAAGCCTGAGCTCAGCCAGGGGGCGGGGGCTCCGGGATGCAGTGCACATGGAGAGAGGCCGTTTCACCTCTAGGGAACAGGCAAAGGGGCAGGCCTGAGAACAGGGTCTCTCCCTGCCTGTGCCCCCAGCACACAGCAATGCTCAGGCAATGGCCTGTCCTCCTAGCTTGATCTGGGGGCAAGAAAGAGGCGCCTGAACCAGCCATGCTCTGTGGCTGAGGTCACAGGTGGGAGGCAAGGCTCCGGGCAGTCCCTCCCCTTCTCCCAGCCTCCTTTTCTCCACCTGTGAATGTCAGGATTCAGACCCCGTCATCTGGAATTCTGAAACAGCCTAACGCCTGGCCGGGCAAGCTCCCCGCACAACTACAGTTTAAATGGGGTAAATTTGGCTCCATTTCTCACAGTAGGGAAATGAGGTTCAGAGAGGTGATGTGGCTTACCTCATGTCACACAGCAGATGGGGGTAGGAGAGCAGCCCGTGTCATTGCAGGCCCCCAGTTCATGCCCAGCACTGCCATTCCAAGACAGAGACATCTCAGCGGCAAGACACCTCCTGGATCCCGGACCCAGGACGTCTCTATCTTCCCTCATGAGGGAGCCCAGCGGGGCCTTCTTCAGAGAACTGAGGCTTCCCGATTGGGGTTCAAATTCGACTTGGCCACCGCCTCCCCCAGTGGCCCCATCTCTCAAGCCCCACTCCTTGTCTGGCTGGGACATTTTGAGAATTAAGTGAGATAATGTTCGGGAAAGCACTGAGCACAGCGCCTGGCACCAGCCGCCGCCGGGTAAGCAGTCATTTTCATTATTGTTTCTGGGTGCCAAGCCTCAGCACGACGTCACACTGCTTCCTGAGAAATAAAGGCACCCGGTGACACCACAGGCTGCCGGATTCACCACCGGGCCATTCGTATTGCTGGGGCTCCCAAATTTCCTGGTGGCAACTGGGAGCCACAGGAGGGGGCCAAGGACACCCAGGCTCCCTTGGCCTAGGGGCATTACAGCAATCCCACCTACACCCACCTCCAGAGGGACTAGGGTGTGGCAAGGGGGTCACAGGTGTGATCCCAGCGCCTCCCTCCAGGCAGTGAGGAGCCCCACTCTCGGGCTCCATGCACAGGCAGGAACACTGGCATGGGATGGGGTATGGCAGGTCCTCCCGACGCCCCGTTCAGGCATCTGTGAAGTGAGGCTGCTGCTCCCCATCCTTGGGTGAGCCATAGAGACCCAGGAGGATGAGAGAGGGCTGGCATGTGGCCAGGGCATCCCACCCACTCCCTGAGAGCTTCTCCGCCGGGAAGGATAAGGTCAGGAAACACCCTCCCTGCAGGAGCCGGCAGCTGCCAGAAATGGAACTACAACAAGAGGTTTTAACTTGAAAAGCCACTACACCTCTAAAACAAAGGAGACGTCAAGCAAAACGATGGCAGCGGGGGTGCCATCTTCACGGCCAGGACTAGTGGCCTCAGTGGGAGGAGTGGAAGGTAGGGACCCAGGGCACACAGACTCTGCCAAGGGGGCAACCAACCAGCACGACCCTCTGGGCGCACAGCGGTGACACTTCAAAACCACAAAGGCACAGCCCCTCGAGTGAACAGGCCATTTCCAGAACTTTCTATTGGACAGCCGGGGCCGGAGGACCTCTGTGTCCAGGTATTCCAGCAGCATTACATCACTGACAGCTGAGGGTTGGAGGGAAACCTAATAGTAAGCGCATCAGTGAGGCAGATTGACTAAGCAGAAATCCAGACTCCTGCGGGAAATACCAGTTAGATGTTCAAACCAGTTGTTCACGGATATAACAATACAAGATGTCATCTCCCACACCCTCCGACAGGGGAAGGACCATTCAGAGCTCCACTTCCCAGGTGAGGAAACTGAGACACAGGGCAGCTGGGAAATGGGAAACCCGCCCGAGGATGCACTGCTGGTAGCTGATCCCAAAACACCTCACCCCAGCGCTCGATGTCTCCAAAGTATGGTTCTAAAAAAGAGCACGTTTCTTTTTTTTTTTTTTTTTTTTTTTTTTTTTTTTTGACGGAGTCTCGCTCTGTCACCCAGGCTGGAGTGCAGCGGTGCGATCTCGGCTCACTGCAAGTTCCGCCTCCTGGATTCACGCCATTCTCCTGCCTCAGCCTCCCAAGTACCTGGGACTACAGGCGATCGCCACCACGCCTGGCTAATTTTTTGTATTTTTAGTAGAGACAAGGTTTCACCGTGTTAGCCAGGATGGTCTCGATCTCCTGACCTCGTGATCTGCCTGCCTCAGCCTCCCAAGTGAAAAGCACGTTTCTTAAAAGAGAAAAAGGATGCAGGGTGGCGTATCTGTGTTGGCCATGAGTAGTGGCTGAATGGTGCCCTCCCCAAAGAGATGTCCACACAGAACCTGTGAATATGACCTTATTCGGATGAAAAGAGCTTTTGCAAATATAGAGTTTGGATATGAGATCATCCTGTATTATGGTGGACCCTGAATCCAATGACAAGCATCCTTAGAAGTAGAGGTCCTGGTGCAGTGGCTCACACCTGTAATTCCAGCACTTTCGGAGGCTGATGCAGGAGCACTGCTTGAACCCAGGAGTTTAAGACCAGCGTGGGCAACACAGTGAGACTCAGTCTGTACAAAAAAAAAAAAAAAAAAATTAAAAATTTGGCCGGGCGCAGTGGCGCAGTGGCTCACACCTGTAATCCCAGCACTTTGGGAGGCCAAGGCAGGTGGATCACAAGGTCAAGAGATCGAGACTATCCTGGCCAACATGGTGAAACCCCATCTCTACTAAAAATACAAAAATTAGCTGGGCGTGGTGGTGTGCACCTGTAGTCCCAGTTACTCAGGAGACTGAGGCAGGAGAATCTCTTGAACCCAGGAGGCGGAGGTTGCAGTGAGCCAAGATCGTACCACTGCACTCCAAACTGGCGACAGAGGGAGACTCCATATCAAAAAAAAAAAAAAAAAATAGTTTAAAAAAACAAAATAAAATAAAAAATGTGCCAGGCATAGTGGTGCACATCTGTAGTCCCAGCTACTTGGGAGCCTAAGGCAGGAGGATCACTTGAGCCTGGGAGTTCCAGGCTGCAGTGAGCCATGGTTGACAGAGCGAGACTATCTCAAAACAGTAAGAGCGAGAGAGAAGAGAGGGAGAGAAAGCACAGGGAGAGGAGACCATGTGAAGACAAGAGGCAGAGACTGGAGTGATGCCCACAAGCCGAGGAATGCCAGGACTGCCAGGAGCCCCCAGAAGCGGGGGGAGAGCCCCAGAACGGCTTCTCCCTCAGAGGCTCCGTGAGGAACCAGTCCTGCAGACACCAGTTTCAGACATCTGGCCTCCAGAACAGATGCCGCATTTGTACTGTTTTAGGCCACCCAGTCTGTTATGGTGGCAGCAGCAGGAAACCAACACAGGGTCTCACTAGCTTGCCGCCCTCTGATCCCTGCCTCTGCTTTCTTTACTGGACTTGGTTGGTGGTGCTGCCAGACTCCCGCCCCAGTGCTCCTTCCACAACCCAGATGCAATGATAGGTGTGTGGGTTTGCCCAACCCACTTTATCTAGTGTTCCCATTTCACATGGGAGGACACTGAGGCTCCCAGGGCTCCTGCACCCCACCCACTGTCCTCCTAGTCTCCTCTCTATTAACTGCCTTTGATCTGGGGCATCCCCACCCAGTGGCAGCAGGTCCTAAGGCCACCAAGAGCCTGGTCATGGGCCCTGGAGCTGCAGTCAGGGCATCTGCCGTGGGATGGAGGCCAGGACCCATGGGTGGCCTGGAGGCTGTGCTGGCAAGGCCCAGGCCAGCCTCCACCCCGCAGAGGAGAAGAGGAGGGCAGCGGGGTCTGCTCTATTACACAACCCCCAGGGAGGGCCTCGGCCACTCCACGGTTGCCTCCTGGGGCACTGCCTCTAGTGGTCCTCAAGGCTCCCAGGGCCTGGGGAGGGACCTGGCTGCTCCGGCTGGGCAGGTGCTGCTGACAGCTTGCAGCCCAGCAGGCCGAGGTGATGGCAGGGCTGAGCCTCCGGCCACACGGCAGAGTGGGGATCAGGGAGGCCAGGAAGCTGCCTTGTCCTGCCTGCAGTGCCCAAGCCCAGAGGGGAGGAGAGAACAGATGCCCAGACTGCCTCCCCATTTCACAAACAGGGAAACTGAGGCTCATAAAAGAAGGGCGCCAGGTTTATCTGATCCCCACAGACACTGCGACAGATACTGAGAGTGACCACAGACTGGTCACTCTCCCAATCAGTGTATCAGATCCTTTCTAATAAGGGGCCCTGGTAGAGCAAGGCGGGACCATCCTGCTGCATCTCAGGCCAGGTTCCAAGGCATGACAAGGAGGGGACAGACACTGAGATGCGGAAGCTTGGAGACAGGTCAAAGTGACATTCCCCACACAGAGGCCTGCCCCAGCCTGAAGACAGTGAAAGAGCAAGTGACCCTGTTTCCAGGAGGTCAGGGCTAAGGGAGCAAGAGAGGCAAGGACCCCAGCGGGCGCAGCGGTGAGCACCTCCCCTCCGAGCTCCAGCGTATCTACTCCGCCCTGAGTGGGAGCCAGTTTGCCCAGAGGTCCCGAAGCCCTAGGGGGCTTGACTGCAGCATGGGCTGGGCTGTGACTCCCAAGCCCCCCAGACCCTCTGAGCTCTGGGGATAGAGGCAGGGGATCTGGATTATCCCAACTCCCAGAGGGATCTGAGGGAGGAGACACCCAGGCGAGGACTCGGTACCTCTCCTGGTACTTACAGCAACCAATCCTGCAATTCCAGGATCTCTGTCTCAACGCAGCTAAAATGACAACGAAAAGAACCCATGACTCACGGACTTCGGTGGCTCTGTGCATTCAGATGCCACAAAGATCCTATGGTCCCAAGACTCAGTCCTCAACCCACGCCCAGGAAGACAGGATGAGACCCCTGGGTCCAGTGGGCACCGGCACCACACAGCAGCGTGCATGGTGCAAGGGATGCCATGACATGTATGCAATGATCCCACATGAATAAAAAAACAAAGGCAACTTAAATGTTAGCACATTTCTATGCCTCTATTTACATATTCACGTCTGCATAAGCACTGAGAAACCCAGAAGGCTAATGACGGTCACCGTAAGGACATGAAGCTTTGGGGGTAGGGGAGGCAGGGGGTGAGAAGGAGAAATTCACTTTTCCCCTTGCAACTGTTTATCACTTTACTGTGAGCACATAGCACTCTTATAATTAAAAACTGTCATATTCAACAAAATATGACAATGTCTGTGATGGCTCATGTGTTTCTTGTCTATTTCATCCTGCCCCACCCACTGAGATGTCAGCCCCCCAGGGCAGGGGTCTTGTGCAGGCCACATCCCCAGCCACCTGCTGAGCTCAGGAATGAGGCCAAACTCCTGCATCCTCAAAGACCACCACGCAAATACCTGACCTCTAGGACTTCTAGGATTCTCTGGGAAGGGAATGGAGGGGATGGAAAGAAAGGGACACCCAGGGGACAGGCTGGGGGTGGCTTGTGAATGGGGATCCCCAGGGCCAAACAGGTGGCTATGACCCCTGAGTTTGCCCCTCCCAGGCCTTATTTCCACAAGACCCAAGACTGTCAGAAGCCCCACTTTTGAGCATCCCCAACCTGCCCCAGATCCCAGCACCCCTGAAAGCCCCAGGTCTCCATCTGCCTCTGCCCTCCCTGTGATCAGGCCAGAACCCGCCCCCTCTGGCCACACCAAGCTCTCCTGGGCCCTCCCTGGCCTCGGTAGCCCCCAGGCCTGAATGGAAGCCTGACTTGGCCTGGAACCAGAAGCCCCGAGGCAGAGGGTCGGGGCGGGGGCGGCTCGGCTGCTGCCACACAGAACGCCAGCTGCTGGCAGCGATTTATTTTTGCTTTAAGTGCTGGAGAATTGCAGGCCTGGAGCCGCCAGCTCGGGCCCGGCTGCAGCTGGAGCAAGTGGGGCGGGCAGGGGCAAGGGCACGCCTCCGGCCACCAGGCCACTCTATCCCCCTTGACCTCTCCTGCCCCCGGCCTTTCTGCCTCTCTATCAAACACATCCCAGTCTCCACACACTCCCTTCTCCCCAGCCCCTCCCCTGTCAAGTCCCCAAACAGCTGCCTGGAGGCTTTAGGGACAGAGGGTCTGTGGCCTCAAGGCTGCGCCCCAGCCTTCCTCTGGGAACTGTGTGACCTCAGGCTGTGGGGACCCTCTCCGGCCTCAGGCTGCCTACTGGGGTGGAAGCAGGGAGGGCTGCGAAGTATCCCTGCTGCCAGTCCCCATGTTACCTGGTTTCCTTTTCTGCCCCCACTCCCCAAGTGAGCCTCAGGAGACAATTCCCCACGTCTGCACACCTGGCCACACACCTGGCCAACCGGGCACACCTGGCTGAGGCCCAGGACCAGAACCTGCCTGCTCCCCACAAAAGGGGCCGCCAGCCCTGTCTTTTCTGAAGCAACATGGACATACAGAGGAGGAGGGACAGGCTGTGCTCAGGCAAGCAGAAGGCATTCCAGTCTCTATAGTTGCAGAAGTGATCACTGCTGGTCACTAAAGCCACTAGAGTTGATCATTGCAAATCGTAAACATTTTTAAACATTTTAAAACCTGGGTGTCCTGTTCAAAAAAAAAAAAAAGACTGGAAAGGAGAGGTGAAATGCACTGACATGAAACTCAATGACCATTGGGAGTTTGGAATGCTTAACTGGGCAAGAAACAGAGTCACTGTCCCCTCCCTGCCAGCCCCACTCCCTCAGTCGCCCTCCACACATGTGTGCTGAAGGCAGGAGAAAGGATTCAGCCATCAGCTGAGATATGAGAGGCCCCACACCCCAGGCCTCAGTTTGCTGGGATCTGCAATGGGAATGGCTTGTGATCCTGGGAAGGAATGGGGTAGGGACATCGTGAGCTGAAGCAGGTCAAGTACTAGGAGACACAGCAGGGCTTGGAGCTTGCAGCAGTGAGGCTACAGACTTAAAGTACTCCACCCAGAGCGGGGGCCTGAAGGAAGCCCCATCTCCCTCCCGCTCAGCCAGACAGAGAGACGGCAGGCCAAAGACTCAGAGAAAAGGTCAGAATCCAGCTACGTCCACCGACAAGCGCCACAGTTCTTGGACAGTGACCTCTCTGAGGCTCAGTTTTCTCATCTGCAGAATGGGCTGACAATGCTGGCTACCGTTGCTACCAAGCACTCACTGCATGTCAGGCACCAGGCATGGCTGAAGCAGCCAGTTCACTCTCTGTGTTTACTGGGCACCTGCCATCTCCTGCCTACCGCTTAGGCACTGGAGACACAGCTGTGGTAGAGCAGGTCCAAAAAGAAGAGATCCTATTCCAAGGGAGAGATGGACAGTAAACAAGATCAACAAATAAAACATATTGTTGCAGATAGCATTAAGTTCTACAGAGAAAAATAAAGCAGGAAAAGGAACATGGGGGAAAGGGAGGCTGCAGTGTCCTACAGGGGAATCAGGGGAGGCCTTGGAGAGAGGGTGGCATCTGGGCAAGACACGAAGGCGGTGAGGGAGGGGCCATGCTGAGATCTGGGGAAGAGCGTTCCAGGCAGAGACAGCAGCACATGCAAAGGTCCTGAGGTAGGAGTAGGCCTGATCTGTTGGAAGCACAGCAAGGCAGGCAGAAGGGTGGCCCCGGGAAGGGAGCAAGAGTCCTGGAAGTGAGGCCAGACTGTGCAGGGCCCTGAGGGTCCCAGGGAGGAGTGTGGTGGGAATCAACAGAGGGCCCTGACACCCAGAGTGCACCAGGCACATAGTAGGTGCTCAAGGAACAATGGCCCAGAGAGGCTCTGGTAGAAGCCTCCACTCCACAAGCTTTATTGTTTGCTCCCTGGCCCTCTCCAAGCCTGAGTCCTTCAAAGAGGCCTGGGCTGCAGATGAGGGCAGGAGAGGGAGGCTTTGGCTGCCCAAGCAGGAGGGAGGGCTCAGTCTAAGTGGGTGGGGGGAGTCAGGCAGGATCCAGAAAGCTGTGCCCACCGATCCTAGGACAGCATTAATGCACAGCCAAGGCGGAACTGCTCCCTGGGGCAGCTGAGAAAGGGGCTTCCACTCCTATCTGGCCAAGCAAATGGAACCATGTCCAATGATGCATGGCTGAAGGCTAATTAGAGGACTGGGCAGGGATCCCCAAGGTCCCCACAGCCTCATGCTGCCACTTCAGCAGCCAGGCAGGAAGGGGTGAGCTATGGAGCACCAGTGGTGGTGGTGGGGATTGAGGGACACTGAGGATGCACCAGGAAACAGGAGGCCTGCATCGGGGCCCACTGGCGTCTGGGGCCCACTGCTGCAGCAAATCACTGCCCTGCCCTGGGCCTGCTTCCCCACATGCCCAAGGGCAGGTTGGATGGGGACATGATGAGTTCCCCAGGCTCTGGCTCCACAAATGCTCACAACGCCTCCTTCCCAGATCCCTCTCTCCACACATCCATTTCTACTGAGACCAGCCCCTCCCCACCCCCAACTCCCAGAGGCACACTCCAAGTCTCACATTCCTACTGCCCCATCCTGGGCGTTCTTGGGAGCCAGTCCCGCCTCACAGATGATGAACTGTGGCCAGGAAGAGTGACCCCATCTTGGGTGCAACACCTGTCTCTCTTGCCCCCGAGTCTGTCCAAGAGTCTCCTCTGAGAGAGTGAAATCCTTGAGGGCAGGGGCTGGGTCTCCCCATATGCAATGTCCATTTATTAAGCACTTCTGTATGCCTACTTTGCACAGGGGCCACAGCTAGGCAACAGGGCCTGGGGTCTGCAGCCCCAGAACTCAGCCCCCGTACCTCTCGCCAGCACAGCGAGGCCTCTGTGGCTGGAAGAAGCAGTCCAGACATGGAATCATCGAGCATTTACTGAGCACCTACTGTGTGCCAGGGCTTCACTAGGTCCAAGGAATACAGCTCTCAGGAGCTGGGATGGCACACAGGCCCCAGGCCCTGTGTGGGACCTGCCAGGTGGTAAGGCAGGGAGAAAGCTAGCCTGGCAGTCAAGTGCCCCTGAGCGGCGTGTCTGTGGAATGGGGGAAGGTGCAGTTCTGTCCCTGGGAAAGCACCAGGGCTCTGGGTCTGAGCCCCACAGGCTGCTGCCTCCGGTGCCTCCCTGGGCCTCCAATCCCTGTCTGCACAGCAGAGCTGATGCCACTCTCTGCACTGGCAGGCCATTAGGAAATTAAGTCAGCTGACCCAGGGCTGGGTCCTTGGCCAGTGCCCAGCGGGGACTCTGGTCCTGCCCCAAGCCCAGCACCTCAGAAAACCCACCTGCCTCTGCCAGCCCCCCACACCCCCAACCCCATGGTGCCTCTGAAGCTCTGGCCAACCTGCACACGGCCCAGTTTCAGGCCGGCTCTCTTTCATCTTTAGCCTTTCCCTGTTGCTGTGTCCCCATCACGCTGCCAGTTCCTGGCACAGCCATCCCATGGGGCTGAGCCCCTGCCCACTGCACCTTCCATGTGGCTGGCCAAGCCTCCACCCCTCCTGCTGCCCATGAGCTGCCCCCTCCCTGACTCTCCTCCGTGCCAGCCTGTGGCAGGGCTCCAAGGGCAGGCCCAGGGGAGGGGCAGGTGTGCCCATGTGTCGCTCACAGTAAAGCCCTGGCCACGGCCCAGCCACAGGCACCAACTGCACCTGTTGGAGGAAGGGCCCTGCCCAGAGCTGGGCCTGGGAGCAGGGGGGTGAGGGTGGCCACTGGGTGGGCACCGTGTGTACCAGTAGCCTTCTGCCTAGGAACCTGGCAAGGGCCACAGAGGTTGATGACAGTAATGATGCAGTCACTTCCACCCCAGCTGTATGCCAAGGCCTCCGGGTGCCATGCTTGGTACGCCAACTGTGGCCTAGAGTACTGGAGGCCTGGCTATAGGCAGAGAAAACTGCCCATAGGCAGAACCCGCCCCAGGGCTGCAGAGCTGCAGGTGCTGCTGCTGTTACTACTGTTATCACTGCTGTCATTATTGTTTTGCTGTTGCAGGGTCACTCAGTGTTACCTTGTCCTGCTTCAAGGAGACCCAGGGATGGGGACACCATGGCTATGGGGCAGGAAGCCTGGCGGGGTAAGTCCCTGGCCTGGAGAGAGCTAGGTGAAGGCATCTGTCCAAATCTAACCCACTGTGTGGCTTTAGGCAATACCCCTCCATCACTTCCCAGGCATCTCTTCCTTCCAGCACAGTTGAGGCACAATCCTGGAGGGGTTCTCTCCGGGGCAGCCTGGAAACACTATGGGGGTTTGACCGGCTAGCTTCAGGGGAAGTGTCCAGAGATGGACTGACAGCTCAGGTCCTGCCCCTCCCAGAGAAGGCTCCACCCCTTCAGTGCCGGGGATGGGGGGGTGTCAACCATGCCCTCCCCTGGGAGGGGAAAAACGAGGTGATACAGGACTTGGAGTCCCTACCTGCCAGCTCTGGGTCAACAGCCAGCATTTACAGACTGCCTACTGTATGCCCACAGTGGCGCTCCAATGGAGAAGAGGGGTGTCCCTGTGGCCCAGCACTCTGGAGCCACCCTCCTTGTCTCCAGGATGCTCGAGTGAGTGCCCTCCCCCCTCACTCCCTGCTCTCTCTCGGGGGGCTTGGCCCCACCAAATGGCAGGCCCAGGGTCCCCCTCCTAGAGCGGCCAACCTCGGGTCCCCTGTGTGGTCAGAGGTGCCACCAGAGAACTGAGGGGCAGACTTTGCTGAGAAGTCTCTTGGGGGGGCTCCCAGTGACACTGCAGGGCTCTTCTTAGAATACAAGAGGGAGTACCCCTCAAAAAGAGAGCAAGCCTCCGGTGGCGCCCAGGGCTAAGTTGGACCTCCCCTCCCTGACCCTCGCCCGCCACAGGGCGGCGGTCCAGGGCGGAGCTGCGCGAGGAGGGGCCGCGGAGGTGCAGCGCAGCGCGAGGGAGGCTGAGGTCCAGCCCCGTGGCCAGGGACTGGCCCTCGTCTGGCATCTCAGAGGGGGCGAAGGCTAGGCCCAAGGCTAACGCCTCCCCGGTTCGCACCTTCCAAAGGCGGCTGCCGATTTCAACGGCGTGTGGGCGCCTCGGCGCTCTGGGAGACGGAGACTGTGAACCCGGGTTTGGGGGCTCAGATGTGGGGGCCAGGAGGTCCCCCAGCGCTTTATTGCAGGGCTCGAACCTGGGTATAGAGGAGCAAAAAAGAAACTAGAAATGGCCACAGGCAGCGCGGCACTCTAAGATGGGAACGCCCCCTGGGAAATGGGGAGGGGGAGGTCCCAGGTGCCGGCGAGTCCAGGCTGTGAGGAGGCAGGAAAACCTCCCAGAACAAGACCGTCCCCAGAGAAACACTTTGACCCCCATTCCGATCACAGGTTTTAAAATATTCACATGACATGAGCACGCTGGATCAAAACCGAGGCACAGACACTCGCTTGGGCCTCAACTCCCATCTAAACCCCCCAAGAGCGCCCCACCCCAGCTGCCTCTGCCCAAGAGCCCCAGATTCCCGCCCCGCTCCCCCAGGGCACCCGGAGAGGCCATGCGCGCGCAGGGTGGACCCTGGCCCCGAAACCCGGAGCTTCTCAGCCAGCGGCCATCCCCTCGGAGATCAAGGCCGACTTCTAAAAGCAAAAGGGAGCCTCTGGACTTGGCTGACTTGCTGGCATGGAATCATTTCCAGAATATTTTTGCTCCATTACAGCACGGGAGGTGAGAAAGAGACACGACTCCAAGGACCCGCAGGTCTCTGACGGCAGGCATTCTCTGGGCGGCTCATATAGCCCGGGCGCCCACCTCCGAGCCCCACCTCGATCGCGGGGTCTCCGGGAAGGTCACGCGTAGGACCCGTGCCGCGCGCCAGAGTGCTTCCGCACGCTCCCTCCCGAGCCCCCTCGTGCAAACCAGCCAGAGGGGGGCCGAGGGCTCCTCAAAGTTTCCTGGAGCTCCCCCCAGGACGAAGGTTAGCCAGGAGCAAAGTTCCTTGTGGTGGTAGCCAGAGACATGGCAGGAAAAGAAAAGCTCGCAGTCAGCATTTCCTCCGATGTCTCACCAAGGGAGGAAAAAAAATGAAAACGAGAGGAAGAAAACACCCTCCCGCTCCACCTTCCCTGTTGCTGCACCACCTCGTGCTCGCTCCGGACCGGGCTAGAGGCGGGGGGCGGCCTGCAGGGAACTGGGGCCGGGCCCGGGAGGGACCATGCGCCCGCGGCCGCGCACTTACCTCGGTCAGTGGCCCGGGCGCGGCGCGCTCGGCGTCCTCCCAGCTCCGGGCGGCCGTTCCTGGCCCCGGCAGCTGCCGCGCTGGCTTGCATCGCCCGCCGCCTTGCCGCACGCCTCAGGCAGCTTCCCGGGGCGCTTCCAGCCGAGGGGCGCGGTTCCTGTCCCGCAAGCCGGGATCGCCCTGGTCCAGCCACGGTCGGGCCGCGCCGCCTGGACGGCGCCCCCGGCCGCTGGGCGCTCGCTCGGGCCGGGGCGGCTGGCGTCGGTCCCTCGGTCCGGCTGTGAGCACTGCCGGCCCACCCCCTCCCCCGCCGGCTGTTATCTGATCTCGGGCAGGGCCCGGCGAGCTCCCCTACGCCTGGGCGCCCCGCACCTCCGCTCAGGCTCCGACCGCGCCAGTCCCCCTCCCCCGGCTACTGTTCCCAGGGAGGCGGCAGCAGTGGCGGCGTGGCCCGGAGAAGACGGGGAGCGAGGAATGGAGGGCGAGGAGGCGGCGGGAGGCAGAGGCTCGGCGCGCACCCAGCTCAGCGCCTCGCTCCACCGGAGCTCAGCTCGGCAACTCCTCTAACTCTCCGCGGAAAGCACGCCCGCCCCGCGCCGCGCCGCGCCGCGCCGCCGCTGCACCCGCCTACCACGGCTCCGGCCTGGCCCGGAGCCCCTCCTAGTCCCGGGCCGCCCCCTACACATACACCGCCAGCCACTTGCGCACTGGGACGCGCGCGCGCGCGCACACACACACACATACACACACTCACACACACACACACACAGAGGCACGTCTTCCCGGGGACATGCGCGCACACACACACATACACACACATGTAGGCACGTCCTCCGGGGGACACGCGTGCACGCACAGGTGCATGGCGGGCACACACACAGGCATAAACATACAGGATACATGCCCCATATGCATGATGTTCGCAGGTGCACAGGTGCACACTCGCTCATGTGCACATGCAGGATGGCATCTGCACGTGTGCATACGCACGCACAGGTCTAAGCTTGTGCATTCCCACAGAACCCTTTCCCCCTGCACACCAGGCACTCACCCTCTACACACACCATCCCACCCTAATAGCATTTTTCTCCTCTCCATCTTGAGCTGTTTGGCTTCTCCCATCCCCTGCCTTCTCTGTTCTCCTCCCTGGACCTCTCTCTGCCCACCCGATCCCCATGTGACCCCCTTCTCTTTCGAGCCCCTGTCTCTGGAGACTCAGGCTTTCTTCCCAACCTGTCCCCAAATGCCCTGCCCTCCCAGCCTTCTGAGGCCTATTGTCTGGTCCTCATATCTCTGAGCCTCCCGCAGGGGCCAAGCCTTTCATCCTGGCAGACAGACCTGCTCGCCTGTACACTGACCCAGGGAAACCCCATTTTGTCACCAGTCTGACCCCCAGCTCGGCCCTAGGGCCTCAGAATTGGGCCGAGGAGGCCAGTCTGTGCCCAGAGCATGAGCCTCAAAGGGCTCCTTGGCCCCCTTGGCCTCCAGCTTCCCCTTTAATGTGAAATATAATTATGTGTCTGCACAGCAGGGAGACTGGCTGCAGGATTCTAACCAAGGAGGAGGGCTCTCTGGCCTGCGCCCAGATTGCTGGCAGCTCAGAGCAGAGTGATCTGCAGGCCCCACCAGCCCCAGGATCCTGGCCCCAGGCAGCCGGTGGGTGCAATCCAGCCCAGCACTCACCGACATCAGTCTGCCCCGGGTTTGAATCCCACCTCCTCAACTGACTAGCTGTGGAGACAGCTCACTTCACCACTCGGTGCCTCCGTTTCCCTGTTGTCAGTAGAACTCGTTACACTCATGGAGCTGTAGCAAAGATTAAATGAGATGAGTCTACCTAAAGTGCTTAGCACTTGACCTGACTGGTAAAACAGCCAGGCAGAGCGCTCAGTATGTTCTGAGCTCTGTGCTGCAGACCCAGCTAGAATTATTTCATTACCACTGTGGCCCTCTGGATTAGATAAGCTCCTTGGTTCCATTTTACAGATGAAGGAACTGAGGCACAGAGGGTTGGTCACTTGTTTAATTACAGAGCTACCAGATGGTGGAGCCAGCACTCAGAATCAGGTGTGTCCCCAACTTAGGGCTGCAGTGGAGAAAGAAGGGGCATCGCAGGAGCCTGCAGCCCCCATCCTGCCCTGCCTGGCACACTGTGTCCTGGTTTCCTCCTCCTCCTGGGAGAACAGCCTCCCAGGGGACCAAAAGCTCTCAGGAAACTTCCACCTTCTCCCTCCAAGTGACCAAGGAGGGAAATGACTCAGCTCCCCACCTGCCCCTGCTCCATTTCCCAGATGGGGAAGCCCAAGTCAGCTGCGGAAGAAGCCTCGAACCAGCTCCCACCCTCAGAGGTCACTCAGCTGTCCCAACAGGAATGGGGCCTAAGACATCCCTCCCTTGAGGTCTTACTTTGGGGGCCCAAAGAGGGGCAAGAGAATGGACGGGAACACCTCAGGGCTCCTCTGGGTCTAAGATTCTGACAGCTCCTGGGACAAGGAGCTGTGCCCAGGGCATCCGCAAGCCTGGAACAGCCCAACACACACCACACACACACACACACACACACATACACAGGGCCCCTGCCCAGGGGCGCGCCACCCAAGATGGCCAGTGTGAGTCAGGCCAGGTCTCCGCCCCTCCCCACCCCCCACCCCCAGAGCCATTATCAGACCCATTTCGCAAAGAGGGCAAGTGTCTTGCCCTAGGTCACCCAGCAGAGAGGCAAGCCTGACTCCCTGGGCCACTCCCTTGGGTTCCACATCCCACCCTCCCAACCCACTTGCAAGGTCAGAGTTCCATTCTTAATTGTAGTTGCAACCCATAAGCAGCCATTAAGGGACTCTCAAAGCAAAGCTCCTCTGCCAGGCCACTGGGCACTAGCCTCCCTCCAGGAGGAGCTGGGACACAGAGAGACAGGGATATGGGCAGATGTCTCTCTAAGCAGCTCACACATCTGCCCCAGGGATCCCCACGTGGGCAGAGGGGCTCACAGCCCTCCCGGGGTGCTGCCTGAAGCCAGAGCAGGGGACATCCTGCCCCCTATAGTCCTATAGTGTGGAGGGGGCAGTGTCGAGAGTGGCTGGGTGAGGCCAAATGGACTGAGCCCAGTGCCAACACTGCCCAGCAGGGGACCTGGGACACATCCCCTGCTGAGGCTCCGCTTCCCTCTCTGTAACATGGGGGTGATAGCGACAGCCGAGGCCGTGAGAGTAGTAACTCCCTGGCACAGCCATGGGAGAAGCCAAGGAGATGAACAGCAGTCAGCTGTTCCACCACACATCTACCTTCCCAACGCCCCAAACTATGTGCCCTGCACCTGGCTTTCCCTTGATCCCAGATTCTTTCTTCCCCTCCATGATGGGAGCTTCTCCTAGACCAGGGAGAGACCGAGGCTTGTTTGCAGCCCAGTCTCTCCCAGCTTCGGGTGGGCGTGTTGGCTGTTCAAGACGCCTTTGCATATCTGAGTGTCCTCAGAGCCACAGGCCCAGGAAACAGAAGAGCTCCTCAGCTCATTTGGAATCATGCCTTTGTTTTGAGGAAAGCAAGGCCCAGAGAGGGGAGCTTGCCACTGTGACCACTAAGCTGTCCAGGGCAGGTGTCCCGAAGGCTGATTTTGCTGCCCTGTGTGTAGGAGCCCCAGAGCTGCAGCCTCTTGACAGCAGCTGCCAGCTCTTGTGGTAGTCACATCTTGATGCCACAATGCCGATGCGCTTGTGGGAGGCATAAGTCCATCACCGAGTGAGATGTGAAAACCACACGGCCCTTCCCCGGCGGCTTTGCTCGTCCCGCAGGCAGCTGCATCCAGTGCCCCCCATAGTCCCAGCATCTCCTCCCGTCCAAAATGCCTCCTCCCAAGAGCCCACTGAGACTTCCCCTGCCCACCCTAGACCTTGGCCCGGCTTTGGCCCTCACGTCCTCCCACCATCAAAATGTAAAATGAGCTCTCAGCACGCCCAGTTTAACCCTTCTAGGAGCGATAGCCAAAGTCCCTGAGGCCCCAGACACCGTCCCGGTCAGCCACTCTCTTCTGAACACACTGGCCATCCAGGCCCTTGGACAGCAGGAACCTGATTCTGTCACTGGGCCTTGGTGCCTGCCTCCCCCTCAATCAGGAACACTGTCTCTCTGAACTGCCCTACATGCAAGGGCAGCTGCGACGGCACATCTGTGAGAGGCCTGCCGACCACCAGGACTCACCTGCTGTGCCCAGCTTGCTTTCTTCCCGAGCTGGCCACTCTCTAAGGTGTCTGGCTCACTGTCATCTCCCCCACCATCATGGCACCTCCATGAGGGCGGGAGCGTGTCCTTCAGGCATGTCTGCAGCCCAGGACCTGGCACGCTGAGGGCTTGCAGTGAGTGCAGAGCAAGTGCCAACAGACCCGGCTCAGGAACGTCTCATCCATGAGGGATTCTGCCGCCCTGCTCTGCGCAGCTTGGCTCTTATAGCCACTCCCAACTCCACCTGCACCATCACACAGCCATGCTGGCCCCTGCAATCACAGGCTGTCTGTCAACACAAGCCTTGCCCCCTCCTCCAGGCAGGTGGCCAGGGTCTGGGTCTTACCCTGCCTCCCACCCCCACCCACCATAAAGCCAGCAGGAGGAACTGTGCGGGCTGGTTCTGGGGATATGGACTTCTGGTGGGGTTGCTTTCCACCTGACCCGGGTCCACACGCTGGCTGGACAAGGTAGAAAGAGGCTCTGTCACTCAGGCAGTGAGCCACAGAGCAAAGACCAGTTCCAGCAGCCCTGCCCTCAGCCCAGTCTCTTCCCTCAACACCTTTTGTCACTAGACACTCTGATGATACTAACAACAGCAAAGGTGACGAGGGCCAATGCCCACTCTGCACTTGCCATGCACCAGGCTCCAGGCTAAACGCTGACCTGCACCACAGGCCACAGGCAGATGGACGGAGAAATGATGCCCGGATGGGTAGAAGCACTTGCCCAAGAGGACGTGGCTGCCCCCAGGAGCATTGTGGGGACATGACTCAGACCCAGGACACAGTCACACCCACATGCACACACGCATGCACACATGCCCCTCCCCCTGCCCAGGTGCCCGTGGGCCCCTGGCTGACCCTGCAGCATTGATCTGAGGCACACAGAACTTCAGGAACGGTTGGCAGCCCTGGAAACAGGACACTGAGTCCCTCCTGCCCCATCAGGGGGCAGGCATTGATCAGCTGGGCCTGGAGTTGACCGGTTGACTTATTTCCCGTGTGCCCATCCGTGTGCGGGCTCCGGCACTCCTGTGGCCCCGCCCTCTGCTGGAGGAGCAGCTGGGAGGAGGATGCGCTCACTGTGGCCAGGAGGGAGCCACCAGGGCCAGGGCTGAGGCCAGGACATTTAGCCATGTTCCATCTGGCATCTCCTGAGCAGGCCTAGGTGTCAGGGTTTCTGTCCTGGCTGAGAGACTTAGAGGCATGCTGGACGCTGGTCCAAGTCCTCCCATGTCCAAGCTGCTCTTCTGAGAGCCTTGTTCGCAGGGTCTCCCTACTCCTATACCATACCCTCCACCATATGTTTCCTGTGGGCCCGGGGCACCCCCAGGGCCCAGGGGTGAGTGAGTGACCCAGGTCTGGCTGTGAGCATCACAGCAATGGTAAAGGGATGGACACGTGATTGAAACCAGCCAATAAGAATCAGTCCTAGGACTTTTACTGGGTCTGCAGGAAAGCAGGAGCTGTATTTCCCAGGGCTTTGGGGCTGGCCAGGGGCTCCAGGGACAGCTTTGCCCCCAGGTAGGGTGAGTCTGCATGAAATGAGACCCACCCAGAGAAAACAAAGCTGAGATACTGCGAGAAACAAGGTTCTGGGCTGGTCTCTGAGCCCCTTAGGTCCACCCGTGGGCTTTTTATTTTAAGCCAAAACCATCCCTTTTTTAATTTAGGAAATTTCTAACAGCCTCGAGGGGCTGCTGGTGGAGGCAATAGATATAAAAAGACCAGCAAGTCCTCCAAAATGCCCCTCAAGCTTTCTGAAGCTCTCTCTCCTCCTCTAAAACGGGGCGCACGAGAACCCTGCCTGGTAGAACCATGTGGGGACCATACTCTATGGTATGTGAGGGGAGCATTTCATCCCTCCCTGCCTGTAAAGGGACAGAGCTTCCAGGAAGGCGGGCAAAGCCTGCAGGGCCCAGGAATAAAGGGCAATAAAGAGAGGAAGGGAAGTGGCTGCAGCATCTCTCAGAGTTAAAAATAGCTTCCCCAAGGAGGCCTCCCCGCCGGGATAATCCGGCCAATTATCAGCCCCTCTCCACCCTGGTGGGCACTGCCTGCCTCCTCCCTGTCCCCACGTGGGGCCATCACTCCACAGATAGGGCCTCTGCCCCAGCGCCAGCCCCGTGACCCTCCTTCCTCGTGGGGGCAGGGCTCCAGCCCTTGGCCCGGGGCCCCTCTGAATTGGGCTTGACTGAAATAGAAAGGTCGATCTGCCAGTTCTGACAGCAGTGTGAACTGTCCAAAACACACTGTCCCCCAACACACACAGAGAAAAAAATGAATCAAGAGGCAGCGTGGGGCCTGTTGCACGATTCTGTTTGTGTTAAGAAAAACGACAGATATATTTGCATTAGCAAAGAGAAAAATCTGGAAGTTTGGAGGCAAATTGGTGGTGGTTGTGTCCTCCTGGGACCTTTTCCTCATTCACTGTGGCACAGAAGAAAGTGTCTAGACCTGTTTCCCCAGGGCTCTGGGCTCAGACCCACCTGGTGGGATCCCGTGCCTCCCATCATTGGCGAGAGACGTGGGCAAGCGTTCAGCCCAGCCTCGCTGGGCCCTGAGGAAGGAGAGTCGCTGCACTCTGGGTGTGTGGGCACGTCGTACGCTTTCAGGGCTGTTTGTTTGCATTTTGTACAGCAAGCATTTATTGTTTCAGCAATTTTTTAAAGTCAAGTTATTTTGTAAATGGAATAAAGCCTGATGACCGGGCACTGGGGCTGGGCAAGGCTTCCCAGAGCTGGGAAGGCTAGAAGCCAGCCTCGAGGACCTGCCTCACAGCACGGCCCCTGACTCTGGGGCCTCTTGAGGCCTCCATTCCCCACTGTCCCCTATCCTTGTGGTCAGGCTGAACTCATAGAGCCTGAGCCCCTTCTAGCCGGACCCCCGGTGTGTCTGGTCTAGGCTTCCCGAGAAGTTTGCAGTTCTGTGCCTGGAGCTTAGCAGACCTTGGGAGTGATCCTCTCAGGGTCTCTGTCTGTGAAACAGGCTTGCACTTCTGAGGGCTCAAGCCGGCCCTGTGCCCTGGACCTCAGTGTGCCAGGGTCTGTTCTTCCAAGGGGGTGGCACTGGGGGCCCAGTGTGGGCTGGAGATGAGTCAGGGCCAAGCTAGGGCAACCACCCAAGTCACCTTGGTCCTAGGAGGCCAGAGCCACAGGAGCAGGGCTGGAAGTCTTGTCAGGCCAGGGCAGCCTCCGTGGGTGCCTGGCACCTGGCCTCTGGCCCTCTGGGGCAGGGCTAGAGGGCTGGTTTGGCCTGGCCACCTGGGGTCCATTCTCAAGAACCAGCTGGGGCCAGAACTCCTCTTTATAGGAGCACCCACAGCCTGAGCAGCTCTCAGGGACGGGGGCCAGGAAGGAAGGAGATGATTTATGAGATCCAAGCCTTTGCCTTCTCCCTCAAAGTCTCGGTTTCCTCAGCTGTAGGATGGGCGTGATGTCCTGCCGGGAGGCTACTGCTTCACTATTTACAGTGCCCAGCACCAGGTAGGCACTCAGATCATCCACTGGAAGGGTGAATCAGTGATACAGCCTCCCAGGAGATGACACGTGGGAGGTGACCCAGCACAGGGGCTGGCGCGCACACTGGGTACTCTGTGGAGAGGCCTCCTCCCAGCCTCGCTGGATGCCCCACCCTCCCAAGCCAGCCACTCGCCTCCTCTGGGCACCCACAGCCTCCTGGGCTTCCCCACCACAGCTCCCTGGGGACACTCTTCCTCTCCGCTTCTGCCCCTTCCTCACACTGGGGCTCCTCAAGGGCAGAAGGAGGCTCTTCCCAACCACATCCCACCTCTGGCCCCTGCAACTTCTTTCCCACCCATGCCAGCACCATCCTCAGCCTCCGTACCAGCCTGGGGGCACCTCCCTGCCCACAACCTAAACCCTGACGTTTCAGCCACAATCTGGGAACAGCTGGTCAAGCTAAGAAGACACATCACCTTTTATCCTAGGAGTTCCACATCTAGGAATTTATCCCACGACACCTGGGGACTCACCTTGAAATAGCAGCCACCTGTCCAACATCCCCAGGGAGGCAACCATGACAGGGCATATGGGTGCAGGGGAGCAGCCCCCAGCTGTGAAGGAGCCAGGCCAGGCCCAGGCTCCATAGGCCAGGGCAGCTGCCTCTGGCCTCGAGAAAGCAGCACCCAGCCCTTGGTAGGTGCTCAAAAAGTATTTGTTGAGTTAATCTAGTAGGAAAAGTGCTCTAAGACAAAGTAAAAGGCACAGTACAGAAGAGAAAGTATAGTTCACTGAATATTTAAAAGGTGGCATATGTATACACACACACATGCACGCGCGCACGCACACACACACACACACGTGCGTTGGTAGAATATTCTGGAAAGATGCCAGAAACTGGCCACCAGGAGGGCAACTGGGAGGTTAGAGGGAGGAGGAGGGGGCCTAGCTGTTCTCTGTAGGGCCATCGTATCTTTAGACCATGTTCAAGGATTTCATGTCTCCTCAAATTAATTAAAAAGCTGAGAGAAGGGGGAGGCTTCCCCTCCTGTGGGAGGCTGGACAGACATCCCACCCTTCACACCCATCCTGAACTCCTTTCTTGCAGGGCTCTCTCCCACTCCCAACTCCCGGTAGAGCTGCTGAGCAGGCCCGACCCCATCCTGTCTGTGGTGATTAATAAACATGCCATGATGGCCTGAATCTTGCAGAAGTTTCAGGGAGCTGGGTGCCTCTCCTGGGACAGCCTAGCCCCGTGTCCCTAGACCAGGAGGACTTCCTGGTATGAGGGACACGTGCAAGGCTTCTCAGCAGGTCCCTAGGACCCACCTCCACACTCTTGCCCATGCTGTCCCCTGGGTCCCGAGTGCCCACGCTACTCCTGTCTTGGCCCATTTAAATCTTCACCCTAGGTTTGGTGCAGGTCCATGCTAAGGAATTTGGTCCCAGGGCTGGAGGAAGCCCTCTCCCAGGCTGGCCCATCCACAGTACGGGGGCAATTAGTATCTACTCCATTTAAAATCCATTAACCTACCTAGAAATGGGGATGATAAATATAGAACCCATTGTAAATCTGCAGAGCCCAGCTCAGCTCCAGGGAATGTCCCTCTGTGAATACAGAAATTGAGCAATGACCCTTTCGATGGATCAAACATCCATTAAGCCCCACCTGTGTGCCAGGCATTCTAAGGGGGAACAGTACAGCCTCTGGGGTCAGACCCACTTGGGTTCAAACCCTGACACCATCGCTCACGAGCTGTGTCACTCTGGGCAAGTCACTTAGTCTCTCTATGCCTCAGCTTCTTCCTCTGCAAAATGAGGACCACAACGGTGGCTGCCTTGCAGGGCTGGGTGAAGGTTGCATGAGGGATGCCCTCAGCCCAGTGTCCGGTGGCTGTTGCTCATCACTGTCATTTACTGTGTGTGGCGCTGCTGAGGCTGCTGCCGCCACTGTTCCCGGCAGAAAACTCTAGAGCTGGGAAATGCCGGGACGGAATCAGGGGTCCGTGCGTGGGAATGGGGAAGAAGTGTGGGTCAGCCTCCAGCTGAAATGTGGCCTTTTCTTCCACTGTGGACTGGGACGGCAAACCCCAGCAGCATTAGCGCACCTGAGGCTGTCACCAGCAGAGGCCACAGATATGTCCACATCCCACTCTGGACTGGCAGATGCCTCCAAACGTCTTTCACATTTGTCTCTGGGTCAAAGTTACAGGTGGGCTTAAACCTGCCTTGCAATCATATCATCAGCGCAGCCATAAAGGAAGGGAGCACACAGTTCACCCTATCGCAATCGTGCTGTTTAACAATTTTAATAACTGGCTTCCTTTGGAATCCTGTGTGTTGTTGGATGCATTAAGACTCGGATTCTGCAGAAGGGTCAGGAAAGGGCTGGACCCCTCAGGAGGATGGCAGCAGGCGGCGCTGGCCACTGACCCTCTGCTCGCTCCAGCCAGTCCTGGCCCTGTCACCATGGGCTGTGGGGCTTCCTTTCTCATGGCCTTGCACATCCATCTGCACAAACTCCAGCATCTCTACCACCCTTCTAGGAGGTCAGACCAAGAAGAGGATGTCTGAGCCCTGGGCCGGGAGGCGTGTCATGGTTGGGGGTACCTCTGTCCACCTCATGCCCTGTGGAGGCCTCATGCATTCACCCCCAGAACCTCGATTTCCAAGTCTGCCTTGAGAGCCCTCCCACCCTTGGCTGCAGGGGTCACTCCCTGCCTAGCCTCCTGGCCGGGTCTTGGAAGCCCTTGGCCACCCCAAAATCTCCTCCAAACCCACCATCTCCGGCCCCCTGATGCTGGCGTTCAGAAGCTGAGGAAGGCAAGAAGTGGAAACAAGAACTGGAGTGGGGCCAGCTCCTCCCAGCCAGGCTCCCCCGGCCTGAGTAGGGGGAGGCAAGATGGTAAAGAGGGTAGGGGTTGTCCACTGGCAAGGGGCTCTCGAATGCCGGAGGTAGGGGGCATGGAGAAGGCAGCCCCTCCTCACATCCCCAAATCTGGCAGCACAGCTGAATGCAGGTTCCAATGTCCCCTGCCTCTTAGGGAGATCCCCAAATCTTAGGTGTTTCAACTCATCCCTGGGACCAGCACACTCCATTCTCCAGGCAGCCTTTCCACCCAGATCTCCATTCCCCCAATTAGAGCACTTTTTGTCAATTTACAAATGAGGGAAACCGAGGCACAGAGCCATTAAGTCCAAGGTCACGTAACTGTGAAGTGGCCAGCTACAAAGAAGATGCCCAGAGTGCCTCACTGCATTCCCTGCTGGAGGAAAGCATGTTCAGGGCCCAAGTTCCCCGGCTCTCTGTGTCTAAAGGGCCCGGCAGCACAGCCAGAATGGGAGCATGGAGTCCTGGGGAGGAGAGAACAGCGAGAACAGAGAGATAGTGGTGGGAGCCAGGGAGGTGTGCTCAGTGGAACCAAGGCCTCTTGGAGGCTAAAGCTCAGCCTCTTTTCAGCCCTGGTGCAAAAGAAAGCACAACCGTCTTACAATCCTAGCAGGTCAGAGTGAGACGCACTGCAGAAGAGGCCTGGCCCACATGTGCTCCTGGGCTTCTAATGCCAACCCTTGTCTAGGTCTGGTCGAGGCAGCCACCAGCTCCCTGAAGCCTCCACAGGGGGAAACCAGGGGTGGCTGGAAGTGGGGAGGCAGGGCTGAGTCCCCAAAGCACCCAGGAGAGGGGCTGTTATTTCCTTGCATGTGACAGCCTTGGGGAGCCAGTTAAAACTGGCTCCCACGAAACGAGGAAGGTAGTGAGCACTCCATCACAGGAGGTGTACAAGTAGCCAGGCCCTGTGTCCCTGAGCAGCAGCCTTGGGTGTCTGGGTGGGGTGCTCTGGTCAGCTTGCCCTGAGTGGGCTGGAGTAGGGGGTTGGACAGCAGAGATCAGGCTCGTCTAGGCACGGCCACGAGGTCAGTCCCAGAGCTGGGCACCATTGTCCCGGGATCTCTCCTGGGCCTTCAGCCGAGCCAGGGCTTAGACAGAAAATGGGTGCAGTGAGGGAAGCAAGATGGGGAATTTGGGGCTTTGTGTCAGCACATAACTCCCACTGGGAGAGGCAGGCTCCCCTCCCCCAGGCCCCCATTCCTAGGCAGGGCCCTTGCAGCCTCCCTAGTCCGCTCCCAGCGTTGTCTGGGGAGGGCATTGGGAGCTTGAGAAAGGATTTTTATTGTTTTGCTTTTGAAACAATTTCAGTTTCCACCTGGCTGTGCCATGCACACCCTAGGGGTTCCTGCCTAGAGAAAAACTTGGATCAACAAACTGTTTCCAAATGGAAAGACAAAGTTTCAAATGTCAGCCTGGACAGTGGCACAAGCTGTGCGGAGCCGCTGAGTGCAGCTCCTTCCTGGCTCATGCCTCTGTGTCCATCCTAATCTCCTTGCATTTTGGAGTCTGAAACTCAAGTCTGGGGACTCAGGGCCCAGACAGAGGCTGAGGGAGGAGCTATCTGCCTGCCTGGGCCATGTGTGCTCCTAAGCACCTAAGGCCAGCCTTTGTCTAGATCTGACTGAGGCAGCCAGGAGCTCCCTGCAGACTGCACAGGGGGAAACCAGGGGTGGATGGAAGAGGGAGGCAGGGTTGAGTAATCAAAGCACCCAGGAGAAGGGCTGTTGCTTCCTTGCACGTGACACCCTTGGGGAGCCAGTTAACACCCTCCACGCGAACCCTCCCGTGACCCTAACTCAGCCGCAGTCTCCAGGTCCCCCATTACCTTAAGATCTTATCTCCTATCCTTCTTCCACTCATACCTCCTTGTTATTCCTGAACACACCAAGTCCTGACTACCCCAGGGCCTTTGCACTTGTTGCTCCCTCTGCCGAATACTCTGCTCCCAGATCTCTGCATGGCTCACTCTTCCACCACCCTCAGGTCTCTGTTCAAATGTCTCTTCTCAGGGAGATGACTTTTCTGGAAATCTTATTTAAAACTTGCCTTCTCCACCATCTCATCCCTTCCCCAGCACCTCCCCTGTGGCTAGCACTTTCCATCCACCATCTCACCATACGGCCCCAGCTTCCTGTGAGCCAGTTCCGATTAGGTCACCAGTTTTACCTGCAGGCCCCAGGCTGAGGCAGCAAGGCCTGCATCTGTAGGGCTGGCCTCTGCACCACTGCCCTTGTCTGGAGCACAGGCCCTGGGAACCAGGGGGCCAGCTGGAAAGGTCTCCCCTCGTCTCTGGTGAATCACACCAGCTGCCCTCCTGCCCACACTGTCTTCCCTGTGGATGGTGCTACCAGCTGCCAGTGTAGTATAAAGGATTGTGGGTGCGTAGTTCCCCATCTCATTTCCTCTGGGGCCAAATGTAGCTGTAAACATTATATTGAAGCCAAGAGATCTTCCCAGAGGTCTCCTCCCCAAAAGGAAAGCCAGTGGGTGCTTTAGAGATGCCCATACAGTGTGCCTGTCCTCAGGATATGCCTATATATTTGGGGGAGACCCTATACTGAACAGCAAGACAGCTAAGGGCTAAGCTCACCTGAGTACAAATCCGGCCTCAACCTCTCCTAAGCTATGAAGTCTTATTAAGCCATTTCATCACAAGACTCAGTTTTTCCATCTGTAAAATGAGAAAAGAAATGTCTCCCTGAAAATGTTGTAATGAGAATTTTAAATGAGATTGATTACATACAGCCAGACAAGGACTACAGAAAGTACCCAATAAATGATTTCTTAGTATTATTATCATAATAATCCTAGCCATCTGTACACCCATTCAATCATCGATTGATCCTACCATCCATTCTTTCACCCATACATACATCCACTCATCTAGCAACACATCTGTCCATCCATCCACTCATCCATCCATTCACTCATCCATTCATTCATCCATCTGCACATCCGTCTATCTACTTATCCATTCATTCATCCAATCATCCATCCATCCACCCATCTATTTATTCATCCATTCATCCAACCATCTGTCCACCCATCCATCCACTCATTCATCTGTCCACTCATCCTTTTCATCTATCCATCCATCATTCCATTGAAACCACTCCCATCTGTTCACTCATCTATCCACCCATTCACTCATCCATCCATCTGTCCACTCATCCCATCCATCACCTCGTCCATTCATCATCCACTTTTATCCATTCATCATTTATATATCCACCTGTCCACTCATCCATTCATTCGCTCATCATGCCATCACCCATCATTTATCTATTATCCATCCACTCATTCATCTTTCACCCACTTTATCCATTCCACTCTTTTAGCCATTCATCTATCCCATTCTTCCATCTAAGTAATTGTTCATTCAACTCATCCATCCACCCACTGATCTATTCATCCATCCACCTACCTAATCCATTCATCCACTCATCCCATCATTACCCATCCATCCATTCCATCCACTGTTCATTCCCTCATCCATCCCATGCACATCCATCCACTCATTCATTCATCATCCAGCCATCCTAACAATTCATCCATCCTATCCATTCATCTATTCCATCCATCCACTCATCTATCATTTCATCCATCAAGCCATCCAATCACTCATCCACTCGTTCATCTACCCATCTATCTATTCATCCATTAATCTAACCATCTGTTCACTCATCAATCTATCCATCCATTTATCCATCCACTGATTCATCTGTCCTCTCACCTTTCATCCATCCATTCACTCATACATACCTCCACTCATCCATCCATCCATCCACCCATCTATCCATTCATCCATTCATCCTTCCATCCACCCATCCATCCATTCATCCACTCATCCATCTATCGCACATCAATCCGCTATTCATTCATTCATCCAGCCATCCTAACAATTCATCATCTATCCATTCATCTATTCATCCATCCACTCATCTATCCATTCATTCATCAATCCATCCATCCATCCACATCATCCACTCATTCATCCTACCCATCTATCTATTCATCTATTAACAACATCTGTTCACTCATCATCTATCCATCCATTCATCCATCCACTGATTCTCTGTCCTCTCACCTTTTCATCCATCCATTCCATCATACATCCATCCTTCCTTCCATCCATCCATCCATCATCCATCCATCCATCACATTCATCCATGCCCAACTTCTATGCAATTTGTCCAACTCATGCCATCCATCTTATTTATCTGTCCCACTAATCTATCCATCCACTCATTATCGTTCACGCCATTCATCCATCCACCATCATCCATCATCCATCCATCCATTCATTCACCTATTGATCCATCCTCCCATCTTTCCATCACCCACTTATCCATTTATCCACTCATGCATCCATCCATCGTTTTATTCATCTATCTACTCATGTACCTCTCCACTCATCCACCTGTCTGCTCATCCATCTGCCTATAAGCTTCCTTTCTTTGTTATTTACAGCCTGGGCTTTCTCACTCATCTCTCACTTCCAGAGACGTTTTCTAGCATCTGATCCCAACCTTCTTAGTATGGCTCCCTTCTCTGCCCCTCATTGTGGACACAGTCAGGCCCAAACTTCAAACTAGCTGGGTATTCACCTTCTACACTGGACCCAGAAGAGGCCTCAAGGCTCATGTGGTAGAAGAGGAAAGAGGAGGGAGTAGGGCAGCCACCCACCCCTCAGCCCTTACTCTCCACTCCAGGCTAGCAACCTTGGAGCAGGCAGCCTGCCCTGCAGGTAATTAATTAATAAATCAATCATTGAAGTGATATTTGTTAGGCACTCACTGGATGCTAGGCACTGTGTCCACTACTGGAGACAAGACGGTAAACAAAACAGAATCCCCACCCTCGTGCAGGTGGAGTTCTAGTTCAGGAGGGAGAGAACAAACAAGCTGAGTGAGGAATTGGAGTATAAGGTATTATGGAGAAAAACAGGGGGAGGGGTTACACTGTTAGGTTGAACCAGTAGTTTCACTGAGAAAGACCTGAAGGAGGTAGGGAGGAGCATGGGGGGACAGCACCAGGTAGAGGGAACAGCATGTGCAAAGGCCCTGAGATGGGACTGGTGTGGGGAGCTCCAGGGAAAGCCTATGTGGCTGAGCAGAGGGAGCAGGGGCCAGAGGGGTGGGAGCTAGGGTGAGGTTCGGGGGGCCTCGAGGCCTTGGGGAGCCATTGCTTTTGTTTCTGGAGAGAGTAGATCCATGGGAAAGTTTGACGCAAGAGTGACCTGAGCCAATTTGGGTGTCAAAAGGCAGAGGAGAGGCCTCTGGAGCCCCCCTGGCTCCACTGCAGGCCCTCAGGGTGGCTGGTGCTGCACTTGCCTCTTGGATGGTTCCTGGAACGTGTCTGCCTCTCCCACCAACTGGAGGTGCCTAAGGGCAGAGACGGTGTCTGCATCCCCAGCACTCAGCAGGGGCCTGGCTATGGAAGGCAACAGGAAACATTTGCTGAGATGAAGGTGGGGGAGGAACAGATGATAAGAACAAGAGAATCTGTAAGTAAAGGAATGAATGAGCTAGTGAGTGACTGAGGCCACAGGCCGGGGTCTCCCTCCTTATCCTCTTTCCAGACCTCTGGGAGCCCCACTCTCCACCTGTTAAATTGTATAATGCCCCCCACCCAGAGCTCTGAGGCCCTGACAGTCTCAAGCTGCAGTCCCCAGCCTCTACAGGCCTCAGGTGGCAGCGCCGGAGACCTCCGCTCCTGCTGAGGGTCAGAAAGTCCTTCCACCCACTCCAGCAGCTGCATCTAGATACCTGGTCCCTGAGGCTGGAGAGGGCAATGGGAAGGACTCCGAGGGGCCCCTACCGCTGTCCAGAGACGCTGGGCTGCTCCCCCCCCACCCCCGCAATGCCATTACGGCCACTCTCAGGAACTGCTGAACCTCAGTAATGAGAGCTTCTCCCTCCCTGGAGGCCTCATCTTGGCCTGGGGACAAGGAGGACAATGATCATTAGAGTCTCCATTTCACAGATGGAGAAGGGGAAGACCCTGGGGCCAGCTCCCAAGCCCCTTTCAGCAATGCTTCTCTGTCCACTTCCCATTTCCCAGGCACTGTTTCATTCCCATCTGTACCTGGGAAGACAAAAATCATGTTTTCAAAAGTTTGAAATTTAACATTTTCAAAGTAAAATAGAAACACCAATGTCCTGTTCTGCTTTGCCTCAGCCCAGGGTCACCATGTTGGGGGGCTGAGCTCTCCCCAGAGCACCTAGGGGAAAGGACCCAATCTCTATCCCACTGCTGTGGAAAACTTCATTTCAGAATTCCTCAAGTTAAGCCCAGCCTCCATTAAGGAGATGCGCTGACCGAGTGGCCTGGCAGGGGCTGATTTATGCAGGGACAGGGACGTGCTGGGGACTCCCTGCTGGGGTGAGGTAAACACAAGGGCTTTGCTGAAGAGGAAGCAGTTGAACCAGGCCACAAAGGAGGAGACAGAAGGCTTTTCAGCTCTGAACAGAGACAAGGTGGTGGCAAAGCAAAGGCAAAGGCCTGAAGGCAGGAACCTGGCTGGATGAGCATGGGGCAGGGTCCTGGGGCAGCAGGCAGGTCACAGAAGTTCCCCAGGTGAGCTGGGACCTCATCAGGAGGGCTGTGGGGAACTGTGGCAGGGGGGTCGCTGGGTCCTGACCCCGATGGAGCTGAGTGTGGGCCCTTCCTTTCCGGCGCAGCCCTCTCCCTGTGCTCAGCATGATGCTCACAACCAGTCCCCTTTCTACCCAGCAAGGAGAAAGGGTCCTGAAGCTGAGGGGAAATTTCCCAAGGTCCCCTTCCTTGAGGGCCTGTTGAGGCTCCAGCATCCTCCTGCCCAGCAAAGCCTGAAATTCTCGCACTGGTGGCTCACTGTGGGAGCAACTTGGTGGGTGGGAGCACCACAAGAGGCTTGGGGGGCGGGAGACAGCACAAGCGAGGGACCCACTCCTCAAAACCAGAAGAAAGAGCCCGTCCCACCCTGCCACAGTCCTGCGTCAGCACCACACACCTGTGGGCACATGCACACACACGCACACACACGCATGCACACACACACATGCACACAGACACATACACATGCAGGCGCACACTTCAGCTTGGAAAATGTCTGTGGCTCTCCCTGCACGCTGCAGGCTCATTATAAAATAACTGAGCGCTTGTAACACTGGTTCTCCTTGAGGATCCCAATGAAGACATCACTTCATGTTCTTCCTCCCCTGAAGGCGGTCTCTAATTCCCCTCCCCTCGCTCGCAGGGCAGGCAGCGCTAAAAATACTGTGCCAGGCACACTCTCTTTCTGCCATGCCTTCCCCATGCCTTCCCCCTCCCCACACTGACCCCACCCAGAGGTCAGGCGCCCCTAGGGGAGGAGGACCTTATCCCTCCTTTAGTGACCTGGAACAAGTGACTTCATCTAGGAAGTGGGGAGAAGAATGGCATCTGTCCCATCAGGTCCTCAGGAAGGAACAAATATACGTGTGAAGCACTTAGTGCGGGTCAGGCTGGGTCCGGCCCTTCACCGGGTAAGAGAGCTCGCTTTAGGGTGTGGCTCAGCCCAGATTGTGCGTTCCCCGCTGAGCTTCCCGCCAGTCTCGAATGCCAGGGCTAAGAGCTTCTAATTCTAATTCTAATTCTAATTCTAATTCTAATTCTAATGTGGAGAGTCTGATTCTGAGGTGGACGAGATTCTGACTCCTGGCTGCTCAGATCTCAACAGATGCAAGTCCCTCCTTTGCTGCCTCCACCTGGTCAGAACCCCCATGGTTCCTCACCAGGACTCAGGGAGTGGCCGCCCCCTGCAGGCCTCCCTGCTGCCCATGTGAGCCGCATGCACAGCCAAGGAAGTTCTGGGAGACGAGTCAGACCTGAGCCCTCAAGGCTTGGCATAGCAGTGAGAATCTATGACCTCCCTCTGCCACCTCCCACCTCACTCCCTCCCCACCAGCCTCCAGGGCTTGCTAGCTTCCGTCCCCACCTCGGGACCCTTGCACTTGCTGTCCCACTGCCTGTGCTTCATTCCTTGCCCTCCACTTGGCAGGCTCCTTTTCACCACCCAGGTTCAGCTCAAAGGTCTCCTATAACAGGCTTCCCCAAACACTCAGACTACAGCAGCTACCCCATGCCAGTCTTGTGACGCCTGCTTCGTCTCCTGCACAGCCCTTTCCTTCCAGAAATCGTCCCACTGATTGCTTTCTGTGTTCACTGTCGCCTCCTCTACTGGAGTGTCTCTCGCTGCTGTGTTCCAGGGTCTGGCATACAGTGAGCACTCACTAAATATCACTAAATATCTGTTAGTGAATGAATGAATTCTGCAACCAGGAGAGCCTAAGGTCTTGGCTCTCTCACTCAAGGTCAGATACTTCGTTAGCTCTGCAAACAAAAGTTTGTTGATTGACTGACTGACGGGGCACAGCTCCTCTGTAAAAAGCAATAGCAATTCACATACACCAGGGGAGTCAGAAATCAGCAGTGCAACCCCTTCTCGGCAAAGACGACAGAGGCACCTGACTCGCTGGCCCCAAGGCTCACACACCTTTCCACTAGCCATCACCACCTCCCTCGGATATGGGTGAAACCCTTTCAGTGGGTCCAGCCACTTACACCTGCAGGGGCTCCCTTTCCTTTGCCCTCCGCAGCTCTGCAAGGGTCAGCTGTAGCCCTGCCCAGGCTGACTAGAACTTGACACGTTGACCTTGGAGGGGGTCTCTGAGGCCTGCAGGGGTAGGTAAACAGGCAGAACCTCTGCCACGAAGGGCAGGTCCTGAATGGAGCCAGAGTCGGGGCTGGGAGGGAGGGGCAGGGCTAATGGGTTGCTAATGGCCCTGCAGCTGGGCTCTGGTGACCCCTGGCTCCCTAGGGGCCAGGAACAGTGCTAATGGGGCTGCCCCTCCCACAACAGGCCCTTCCCTTCTGTTCCAGGTCGGCTAGGCTGTTAAGGAGTAAGTGGCAGGAGAGAGGGAAGAGTGATCAGCCCCCTCCATTATCCCCACCACCTTGGCCCTCCAGGCAGCCCAGGGAGCCCAGAAACCAGCCTAGAATGTGGGGGAGGACATCAGCACTTCATTCTCTCATTACAGGCAGGGAGCTGAGGCTAGTGCATTAATCTGGTCCCATTCACCTTTTCCCCTCTTGTTCCCATGTTCATGGTTTACTTCTCCTCTCTGGACTCAAGCCCCTAGGCACAGGCCCCAGCTGGCGGGGAAGGCCAGGAAGGGCACAGTAGGCACAGTGCCCAGGGCCCACACAACTTCCAGGATCCATGGTGGGAGCAGTGAGAGCAGAGACAAGATAGTTTCAGAGCCCTGAAAGCCAGCTAAGTCTGAAGTTTGGGTTTGCATCTGTGAGCAATGGGAAGTGAAGAGAGGGTTTATGATGGAATGGTTGGGATCAGATGCTAGAAAAATCTCCAGAGAAAAGAGATGACTGCAGAGGCTGATGTAGTAAATAATGGAGAATGGAAACAGAGGGAATATGAGTAGATGGATGAGTGGGCAGATGGGTGAGTATATGTACACGGAAACAGACAACTGAATGGGGTTAGCAGGAGTGCTAAGAGGGATATACAGCTGGATGGATGGATGAGCGGATGGTGGGTTTATAGATAGATGGATGAATTGATGGATGAAAGCATGGGTGGGGGATTGGTGAGAGAGTGCATGGATGAGTGGATGGGTAGATGAATGGTGGGTGGATGAATGAATAGATAGACAGATGAATGGATAAGTGGATGGGTGGGTGGGTAAGATGGATGGATGTATGAGTAAGTGGACAGATAGATGAATGGGTGAATGGATGGGTGGGTGGGTAGATGGATAAACTGATGGATGAATAAATGAGTGGGCGAATGGATGGGTGGGTGAATTGGTGAAAGGATGGGTGGATGAATGAATGGGTGGATGCATGGGTGGGTAAATGGATGAATGAATGGACAGATGGATGAATGTATGGATGGATGGATGGATGGATGGATGGATGGATGGATGGACGGATGGATGGATAAGTGGGTGGTTGGGTAAGTGAATAAATGGAAGGTGGCTGAATAGATGGATGGATGGATGGATAGATGAATGGATGGATGGGTGGTTGGCTAGGTGAGTGAATGGAGTCATACAGATAGATAGATGGACAGGGGATGAATGGGTGAGTGGATGACTAACAAATTATATCTTTCTCTATTCCAGTGAAGTCATAGAATATATTTTTTAGTGTTTTTGTTTGTTTGTTTGTTTTGAGACGGAGTCTCGCTGTGTCGCCTAGGCTGGAGTGCAGTGGTGCGATCTTGGCTCACTGCAAGCTCCGCCTCCTGGGTTCACGTCATTCTCCTACCTCAGCCTCCTGAGTAGATGGGACTACAGGCACCTGCCACCACGCCAAGCTAATTTTTTGTATTTAGTTTTTTTTTTTTTTTAATGGAGAAATGGACTCATTTAGGCCAAAGTGCCTTGCATACTTGAAAGTCATAATGTGGCCCTGGGGAAGTCCTAGCCACCCTCATCTGATGGCCGGCTAATGCCCTTGTTCTCCTCCCTTCCTCCAGCCTTCCTCAGCCTCCAGAAGGTCTCAATTTCCCCACCTCCAGGCTTTTGCCCAGGCTGTTTCTTCTGCCTTGGATACTCTTGCCAAAACTCTTCTGCCCCAGGAAGCCCTCTGGAGCTGGCTTAGAGTCTGGTCTGGACTCCCGCAGATGCTTGGTCTTCTGTTTGAAACAGCCTCTACCCAGACTGTGAGCCCCGGGAGTGGGAGACAGGGCGGGGCAGGGATGAACGGGGAGGGAGTGGCGGTGGGGAGCCATCATCTCTCCACACAGGCAGGAGCCCTGGGAAAAGGAAAGGATGGCCTCAGTTACCGCCGTTTCCCAGATCCCGTCCATGTGTGAGGTCCCTCATTATCGCCTCTCACCATCCCACTTTCCAGATGAGGACCAGCCAGCCACAGGTCAGTAAATGGCTAGACCCTTATTCAGCAAGAGCGGCCTGAGGCTCTGGAGGGGTAGGAGGGGCCCAGGGGAAAGGCTCCTAGAGACGGAGCCCAGGACCCAGCAGCTGCAACAGGAATAAAAAGGCTGTTACCATAAGGGGAGTGCAGCAGCCACTGCAGCTTGCCCCTTCCCTGCTCTGGGACTTTGGGGCACATCCTTAACTTTTCAGAGCCTCAATTTTTTCATCTGAAAACTAAGGTCAGTTATCACCCAACCAGGAGTGAAGAGGGATAATAGTGAAGGACATGCAGGTACTCGTGGGAACATCCATGACTGTGGTTGTCATGCCTCCCAAGCTGGCTTCTTGGCTCCCCTCAAATCCTCCCAGCGAGGTCAGTCTCGCTACCCGCCTTACAGTGGCCTCAGGTAGGCACAGGGCCTGGAGGTGGGACCTGTCTGTGGTGGGCACGAGCAGAGTACTGGCGTTGGTGGTGGGGGTTGAGGGTGGTGGGAATTGACAGCTGGGCCAGCTCAGGCAGGGAAAGAACTGGGAAAGCGGGCCAGATGCGGCGGCATTAACCCACGGGCAACAGGACACAGCCATAACTTCACCAAATGCCCACGAGGGGCCCTGGGCTCGGCTTGCGGGTGGGGATCCACTGTGAGAAGAGGAACCACAGGCTCGCTGGAGGTGTTGGAGGTGGGGCAGGAAAGATGGGAGCCAACTTCCATTCATTCATTCATTCCTTTGCTGAACACCTGCTCTGGGCCAGTCCCTGATCTGGGCATTGGAGACATAACAGGGGACAAAAGAGACAAAAGCCCCTGTTCTTGTGCAGCTGATCTTCTTGTGCAGGAGACAGACAACAAAAATGGAGATGCGTAAACTTGAGAGGAGGCAGGCGTGAGTGCTACCTAGTCGGGGAGGTCAGTGAGGGCCTCTCCAAAGAGGGATGTGTGACAGGAGACATGAAAACTGGTGCAGAGATGGAAAAAGAGTGTTCCATTCTGAGTGGGAGAGAGGTCAGCAGGCACAAGGCTTGGAGGCAGGACAGAGCATGGCCGCTGACACAGAGAGCCGAGAAACAGAGAGCTGGCCCGGAGTTGGGGAGAGGCTAAGCCGGATCATGGGGCCCTGAGGGCCACAACGCAAGCCTTCAACTTCATTTTTTTGTTCTATGGGGAGCAGCTGGAAGGTTTTTAAGCAGGGGCAAGATGGTCTCTCTGGTGGGTTTATTTTTGTTGTTGTTTTGTTTGTTTGTTTTTGAGATGGAGACTCTGTTGCCAGGTTGGAATGCAGTGGCGCAATCTTGGCTCACTGCAGCCTCCGCCTCCCAGGTTCAAGCAATTCTTCTGCCTCAGCCTCCCAAGTAGCTGGGATTACAGGCGCATGCCACTGCACCCAGCTAATTTTTGTATTTTTAGTAGAGACAGGGTTTCACCATATTGGCTAGGCTGATCTCGAACTCCTGACCTTGTGATCCACCCACCTCAGCCTCCCAAAGTGCTGAGATTACAGGCATGAGCCACTGCGCCGGGTAGGTTTATTATTTTTTTAATTTAAAAAAAATTTTTAATTAAGATACTATTTATACAATGGAAAATTAACCATTTCAAAGTGAACAGGCCAGGTTCAGTGGCTCATGCCTATAACCTCAGTACTTTAAGAGGCCGAAGCAGGAGGATTGCTTGAAATCATGAGTTTGAGATCAGCCTAAGCAACATAACAGTATTCTGTCTCTACTTTTTAAATGTATTTTTAAAAAATGAATCATTTAGTGGAATTTGTTATACTCAGAATGTTGTGCAGCCACCACCTCTGTCTAGTTCCAACACATTTTCATCATCCCAAGAGAAAACCCCGTCCCCATTTCCCCTCCCTTCAGCCCCTGGCAACCACCCATCTGCTCTCTGTCTCTGTGGATTTCTCTACAAACACACTGGCACTTTTGCCCTTTGTCTTCTCCACTAGAATGTTGCTCCCCCCAGACAGGGATGTTCTGGGATCTGCTCACCTCCAGTGCTCAGCACAGTGCCTGGCACATGGTAGGCACTCAGTGACCTGGTGGAACGAATAAATTTGAGAATAGTTGTCCGCTGACATTTCCTGTGAATGAAATCCTGCATGTGTGCTCTTGTGCCTGGCTGCTTTCACTCAACATGAGGCTCATCCGTGTTGTAGCATAAACCAGCATGTCTTTCCTTGTGATTGCATGATGCTCTGCTGTGTGGACAGACCGTGTTTTGCTTTGCGTCCATCAGGTGATGGACGTTAGGATGTCTCCACCTTTGGTGACAGTGTGCAGCCCTGTGTAAACATGGCGGTGGTGTTGTTTGTTTAGACGCCCGTCTTCGTTTCTCTTGGATGTACACACCTGAGAATGCGATCACTGGGCCACGTGGTGACACAAATGTGCCAGCGTGTCCATGGAAAATGGGATGGAGGGAAATCAAATTGGATGCAGGGTTGGGGTGACCACCCAGGCCGGGCATGCTCTTCCCACACCAGCTCTAGGACGTGATCCTCTCACAGTGGGGAGACTCGGGGCTGGAGTCTGATGCCAGGAACGGCTTGCTGGAAAGCCCCAGAGTTTGGAGCGTGGTGGGTGCTCGGTCACCCCGGGAGCCAGAGAAACCCCGCTTTGAGAAGCCTGCAGGCCCCAGAAACAGATGGCTATGTGGGCTCCTGCTGCCCTCAGGTTTGTCTCACCCTGTGCAGAGGCCAAATGGGGAGATGGATGCTGGACAGTGGAGCTGCTGGACTTGTCCTCGGTGAGGATGAGCCAGGCCCAGCAACTCAGCAGCCCGAACATCACAACACAGTCACAATAAATCAACTCTTGCTCATCCTACTGCCTCTCCCCTCCGCGCCAGGGCCATGCTGTGAGCCTCAGGCGTATTTCCTCCCCCTGAGGTTCTGGGGTTCGAGGTAGCTCGCCCTGCCGGACATCCAGGAGGGCTGCCACCATTTCCCAGAGACTGCTCTGTGGGCACAAAGATCTGGGGCCCGTCCTCTGACACCTGAGGTCCTCCATGTCCCCTTCTGTGAAATGGGAACAAGAATCCACCCCCGACCACCTGCCTAGGGGCTGCAATGGGGGAAATGAAAGCCCAGTTCCCCGAAACCGTGGGAGCCTGTCACATCATTGCACCTCGCTGAGCCTCAGTTTACCCAAATACTCAGCAGGATTGGACCCGTGGCTTCTCTGTCCCTCTGGCCTGTCACCCTGAGCCAGGACAAGTGCCCTCCGCCCAGGCAGGGAGAAGGCCTGGATGACAGGGGAGGCGAGGCCCAGCCCAAGCCCAAAATAGCGCGGGATGGCAGGATGATGGAGGCAGTGCCGGGCAGCGACTGGGTGGGTAATTGATTGCCCTATGCCGGCCATGAATTAAACATTGGCCTCTGCTCCATCCGGGTTCATTATTTGCTGCGGGGATAGGCCTCGTTTATTAGGTTTGCCTCTGCTTGTCTCCTCCTCCCCCGGATGAAGAAGACCCTGCCCTTGGCTCTCCCTCCTCCCTCTCTTGACTTGGCTCCCCAGTGCCCAGAGGACAACCTGAGGCTCTGGGCAAGATGGCCTGTCCGTGTCCCCTCCCACCGAGCCGGCAACCCTTTGCTCCCTAAACGTGCCCTGACTTTCATATCTCTCTGCCTTTGCCTGTGCTGTTCCATCACCCGGAACCCTCTCTCTCTTCCTCCCCTGAGGAAATCCTTCACTCACCCCATGGCCCAGTGAAGAAGCTCCTTCAGGAAGCTTTGCCTGTCCTCAACACCAGCCTGGGGGGCAAGGGGCCCCACCCACCGTGGGCGTGATTAGTGCTGTCCCACCCCCTGCAACAACTGACCTCTGGCCTGGGGGCCCGGCTGTCTACCCCCGAAAACCAGACTGCTCACTCTTAAAAGTGTAAACCAAATGCAATCTACCTGGAGGTGCCATTTTTCACCCATCAGGTTGTCAAAGACCCCAGAGTGGCATGGGGAGTGTCCCCAGACCTACTGGTGACTTTGGCTCACAGATAGCCATGTCCCTGAGCAAGGGTGCTGACTGCAGCCTCTCTGCACAACCAGGACACCACCATGGGGAGGGGTGCATCATGTGTGGGGACATCCATGCTGTCGAAGAGGAGAGAGCCAGGAAAAAGGAAGCGGCAGCTCCACTGTCCCCACATGAGACACTTCCCCAATGCATCAGGTTTGCAAACCCCTGGGTGCAGAGCAGTGTCCACACAGGCTACCTTTTCTGTTCAAAATAAGAACCACAAAAAAGGGCCCAGTCACAGAGGCTCACGCCTGTAATCCCAGCACTACAGGAGGCCAAGGCGGGAGGATCGATTGAGCCCAGGAGTTCAAGACCAGCACGAGTAATATAGGAAGACCCCATCTATACAAAAAAAAAAAAAAAAAAAATTCATTAGCTGGGCGTGGGGGCTCATGCTTGTAGTCCTAGCAATTCAGAAGGTTGAGTCAGGAGGATCCCTTGAGCCCTGGAGTTTGAGGCTACAGTGAGCTGTGATGGCACCACTGCACTCCAGCCTGGGTGACAAAGTGAGACTCTATCTCAAAAAACCCAAAACCAAAAACCAACAAAACAGAAAAGAACCACAAAAAAGATGTCATAGCAATGTTGTGTGTATGGGAGTCTCCAGCAGGACACACAAGCAATCCAGCACTGACCTCTGGAGAGAACTGAGAGACTGCGGACGCAGCAGGGAGGGGACGTCCACTCCATGCCTGGATTCCTGTGAACATAGGGCATTCATGAAAATGAAAATGAAACCTGCCAGCCTGCTGGCCAGCGGCTTGCAGTGAATCACAAACACCATGGACATGATTGTTGCTGGTGGAGGTCGCAGCCTCTGGATGCCTGGGTGGCGCTGTTCTCGTAGCTGAGCAGAAATGCCCACAGCATCTGCATCTGGCACATGCCTGGGGGCCTGCAGCCTCAACTGCTGTTCACTCGGAGACGCTGATGGTGAGGAAAGGCATCTGGGAGGGCCTGTGAGCCAGAGAGCAGCCATCGGGGAGGTGGAGGAGAGCCTTGAGGCATGTATCACCACATGACAGATGTCACCTGAAACCACCTGGATGCTGGCCAAGGCTTTGGCCTCTTCTTGCTGCCTCTGTATTTCTGAACATGCATTGCTAATGGGGTGAAGGGACTCACCCGCAGGCCTGCCACCCCACCAGGCTGGGCCAGGACACCATGGCACCCAGCATTACCCTGTCACAGCCCCAGGCTGCATGTGTGTGTGTCTGGGTGTATCTGTATTTGCACGTCTGTGTCTCTGTATCTATGCAGGTAACGATATGTATGTCTCTATTATCTATATTTGTGTGTCCATGTATATGTGTGTGTGTGGATGCAGATGTGTCTGTATCTGTGTGTCTGTGTGTCCATGTGCGTCTCTGTGTACCTATGTGTGATTGTCTATCCCTGCATGTCTGTATGTGATCCTGTGTGTCCATGCGTGCACGTGTGTCTGCGTCTGTGTGTGCCCATGTGCGACTGTATGTGTCCCTGTGTGTCTGTGTTGTGCGTACCCAAGTGTGTCTGTGCGCACATATACATATCTGTGTGTAGTTGTGTTTGTGTCCCTGTGCACCCTTGTGTAGCTGGGTCTATGTCCAGCTGTGTAAGAGGCCCCAGCAGGGAAGGCTGGGCTCTACCACAGGCCCTGATGAGAGTCAAGGCCGTGAAACAAACCCTCTGAGCCCCAAACACCTTGTCCTAGGAATGGGCTGGACTTGGGAGTAAGTCAGCCCAGAGCGACCGTGAGGGCTCCAAGCCTGTGGGAACAAGAATGAAGAGGAGTCCTGGGTCTGGGGTCCAGGCCCCTCCCCAGCCAGTACTGAGAGGGCAAGAGAGAACTCACGGCAGGCCCTGTTGGCTGAGCCGATCCTCTGCCCTGGAGACTGCAGGCCAGGGGTCATCCTCTTGGCCTCCCCAGCCACTAGGTGATGCTTAGGCCTGGGGGTAGGGACTGACCCTTCATGACACCCTGAATCTGCCTGACTGGCCCTGGCTGTGCCTGCTGCAGAAATGATATCAGCTGACATCATTGAGGCCTCCTCGAAGCTCAGTCTGTTACTGTGGAAGAAGCCCATCAGTCCTCATCCTCAGGAAGCTCATGATTCAGGCAAGCAAAGAGGCCCACAGCCAGACCACTCTGACCTGTGCAGTCAGGACATGGCCGCAGGTGAATCAGGCAGGATCCGGCCAGGAAGCAGAAGCCCTCCAGTTCTCTCCAACAGAGAACAGAGTGAACTGGGTCTAGGGAGCTGGTCACACTGTGATAGAGGCTCTGAGACCTAAACGGGATTGGGAGGAATCCAGGATTGAAATCAGTAGGAAGCCGCCATCCCAGGCTGGAGGCAGGGAAGAAAGCAGCAGGGTCACTAGTCCCAGGGGCTGTGTTCATGCAAAGGGAGCTGGAGCCTTGGCAGGGGTGTCTGGAGCCATGGGGTGGGGGGCCGGGGGGGGGGGGGGGGGGCGCAGGTGGCTGCTGCTAGGAGGCCATCCAAGGAGAGACATAAAGAGAGACGTGTCCCTTTCCCCCATCACCACCAAGCACAGAAGCCTGAGGGCAAAGGATGCTGGGAAATGACCTGAGGGTCAAAGCAGGGGGCCCATGGGGGTGGGATGGAGCCCACCTGGCAGGCTAGGATGGGAGCACAGCCAGGCCTGCAGTGGGCCCGTCCCCAGGGGCCTGCTCAAGCCACAGTCTGCTGCTCATCCTAGCAGGGGCCTGGTCTACAACAGGTACTCAAAAGCATGAGTCGCACAGTGAATGTGTGCAGAGTGGGAGATAAAGCCAGGTGGCTGGGGGCCCCAGATGCGAAGGAGAAGAAAAGGATGGACACTGGCCGCGTCCGAGCTGAGACCACAGAGGCCCTGAATGCCAGCTTGGGTTTGGCCGAAATCTGAGGGCTGGCACGTCCCCCAAACATTCTCTCTCTTACCATAACTAGAAAATAAATAAGATGTTTAGCCCTAAAGCATCAAAGCCCCTGACTGTTCTTGTTTCTGTCCTGTGCCAGACAGTCCGGTGTTCATTTCCCCCATTCTCTAGAGAAGGAAACTGAGGCACAAAGACGTGGAGGACCTTGACCAAGTGACAAAGTGACCTGCCCAATATTTCAGTTAGGGGTAGCACAGTCACAGCAAGGGGCAGTGGACGCCCACCCACCCCCGACTTTCCAAAGGTGGAGAGATTGCTGCAAACTGCCAGCAACTGGTGACAAGCAGGAGAATGTGGTCAAGACCATTCAGTGACCTTTCAGTTCTGCCTTGTTGGGTGGCAGCTGTGCTTCAATCACCAATGGTTTTCCCCAGACAGAATATAAAGAAGCAGAAACCTGTGATAATGCATGTGCCATCTGTGCCCCATCCCCATCCTCTTGCCAGGGACACAAGCCCAAGTCCTTGCAGGACTCAAGCAAGAGGGTGGATGAGGAGAAGCAAGCAGGGGGGAACTGCAGGCCAAAGGGGTAGACACTCCTGACTCTAGGTTTCAATTTCTTAAGAAAGGCTAGAAATCAGGACTTTTTATGGAAACAAATCTTAGATTTGAAAATGCTGGCCCCTAGTTGGAATGTTTAAAGTATATGGAACGCATCCATGGAGGCCAGGCTGAGTGTCTACAGTAGGGGCCAGGCCTGTGAGCTCTGCCAGCTCTGAAGCAACTTTTTCAAGTGCCAAGCACACGTCAACTACAGGGTCTTTGCACTGCTGCTCCCTGCCTGGAAAGCTCTTCCTGCTGGCATCTCGTGGCTCACTCCTGCACTGTCTTCAGGCATCTGCTCAAATGTCATCTCATCCAAGAGGTCTTCCCTGACCTTTTCTTTCCCATTTCACTGGTTTATTTTTCTTTACAGTGCTCGCTTTCACCTGACATCTCAGTGTTGTCCAGTTCCTGATGATAATAACATCAGCTCCGTCATCAGGGCAGGGTCCTTGTCTTAGGCATCCCTGGATGCACAGAGCCTTCCCACCCCAGGGCAGACCCTCAGTCAACATTTGATGAATTCATGGTTTAGCACTTCAGGACCCCTGAGGCATGGCCACAGGAACACAGGGCACCCAGAACCACATGTGTCACAGATGTGATGTCTGAAAGAGAAGCCAGCTGAGCGGGTTCCCAGCCCTTCCCACCCCACAGGCTTGCTGGGAACTTTGGGAAGACCTGAACCCCTGGAGGCCTCAATTTTCCCACCTGTGCAGAGAGGGGGTGATACATGCCACAGTCTCGGGGGCATTCATGGGGTCCCAAGGTGGCCATCATTGCCAGCTTCCTCAGTCAAGCAGAGAGACAGATAGATTGATCAGCTCCATATTGATCATGTGGCTGCAGCTGCTCTGGAGAGGGCGGGAGGGATGGGAAGCTGAGCGGAGACAGGGCTCCTGGAGGAAGGAAAAACAAATGCCACAGCCCCATCAATGCCTGGGGCCGGTGGGCAGGAAGGGCCATGATCGTCCATCTGAGGGTTCCTTTCCCTGTCACCTAGGGGTTCAGAGAAGCTCAGGGGAGCTCCAGGGGAGCCCAGGCCGGGGCGAGTTCTGAACACGGCAAAGAGCTGTCCCAGCGCACCCTGAGGAGGCCATCCCAGAGCTTCCCTGCTTCTAAGTCATAGAGCGGCCGAGGCCGAGGGCTGGGGCAAGGGAGTCCCAGGGGGTCCCTGCCCATTCAAGCCACGACGTTTCTTGGATGCCATTCACCGAGGCTGGAAGTGTATGCAAGGCTGGCATTCTGCTGCAGAGTCCACTTGAGATTTGTTTTCATACAAGAGCCCCACGTCCCACCCTGGATCTTCCAGGAGAGCCAACGCCCAAGAGATGAGATGCTGGGAATGTGGCCAGCTCTCTCTGGGGGTGATATCCCTGTGTGGGACATGCAGCTACATCACAAAGAACCAGGACCTAGGAGTCCGGGGGAGGGGTAGGGCTGAGGTTAAATCCCAGCTCCACTCCAACTTGTGGGGCAAAACCCTTTTCCCCTGAGGACCTTGATTTCCCCATCTGGAACCTGTCCATTGGGGTTCTGGGCCCCTGGCTGGAGCTCCTGGTTTTTAGGGCGAGAAGAGCAAAAAGCAGCCTTGGATAGGACCAATGGGCAGGTCAGGAGCCCAGAGGGAAGACATAGACAGGATGAGACCATAAGGACTGTTGTTAAGGCCTCGGACAGCAAGAAAACAAACCCTTGAACACCAGGAACAGCAACTCAGCCATTCCGCTGCTGGGTCTCTACCCAAAAGCATCAAAACAGGTGTTCAGACAAAGCTCGTACATGAATGCCGATAACAACACTGTTCACAGTAGCCAAGAGGTGGAAACAGCCCCGAGTCCACCCACGGATGAATGAACCCACTAAGTGTGTCCACACAATGGAATGTCACTCATCCATGACATGAAGAGGGTGGCATTCCAGCACTGGCACAATATGCACAGACTTCAAGGGCACAGGAGGACAAATGCTTAGGGTTCCATTCATATGAAATGCCCAGCACTGGCAAACCCATACAGATGGAAAGCAGCTCAGAGGTTTCCAGGGGCTCGGGGGAGGAGGGCACGTGGGGAGTGAGCGCACCGCATTTTCACGGGGTCTTCTTTTGGAGCGATGGAAGTGTTTTGGAACTAGAGAGCTGTGATGATTGCAAAACATCGTGAGCAGAATGCCACTTAATTTGTACGCTTTAAGAAGGGCAGTTTTAACTTACGTGAATTTTACCTCAATAAAAAGGGGTGAATCCCCTACCAGGGACAAGCAGAAACAGCAGCCCACGCAGAGACACGACTGAGAGGCCAGGCCTTGGATCTGCCTACCAGGAGGGAGAAGGACAACCATGCCCCTGGGGCTGCTGTGAGGGAGGAGCGCTCAGCACAGGGCCCAGAAGCAGGGCAAGTGAAATATTTGCTGCGTTCATTACCATCCCCAGACCAGCAGGGCGGCCCATGCAGCTCAGGCTGGCAGCCCTGTCAAGGGAGGCCCCGGGACGACCCAGGCCACGCCTGTGGCCACAGCTCCTGCAGTGGCCAAGAGCAGAGCCAGAGTGGGGAGTCAGGTGGGGTCGGCCCTCCCTCCCTGGCTAGCTCATGTCTCCTCCCTGGGCCTCACCTACCTCTGGGAAGGGGATAGAGACCAGTCCTCTAGGAAGCTTCCAGCATCAGAACCTTTCTGCACCTGGAGTCTCTGGTGAAGACAATCAATCAACCAACCGATGGATCTACCCACAGGGCCAGTGGAGAGGGAGGCAGGATGGTGCATTGGGTAAGCAGTGGTGATTAAGCTGACAGACAGGGGTTCAAATCCCAGCTCCTCCACCTCCCAGCCCCCCACCCTTAGGCCCCAGCTGCCCTAGCCAGCCCTTCCGTGCCTCAGTTTACCCACCTGTAAAAGTCAGGTAGTAATCGCCACTGCCCCATAGGGTATTGTGACGATGGAATGAGTCTGTGAGAAGGACACCTGGCTCATGGAGTGGGCTGCGGAGGTGTGGACCATTGTTATGTCTAATTCTCACTGTTCAGAATTAGAACAACAACCTCTTATCCAGGTAAGGGGAGAAAGGAGCCCTGCCCAGCACTGACCAGAATGTGAAGAGTGCATGGGCTGATGCCACCAGCTCTGCTCCCTCCTAAGACGTTGTGCTGAGCTCAGTCCCCAGAGTGAAGACCCAGAGGCGAGGCCAGGAGAGAGGGTGCTCAGGAGAGGACCGCTCAGGAGAGGAGGTGCCCCCACGCTCACTTGCACACTCACAAACTCACTCACACACACTCAGAGTCACACACTCACACAGAGACACAGAATCACACACAGAGTCACACACACTCATAGTTACACAATCACAGTTATACACATTCACTCACACACACACTCTCACAAAGAGTCACACACTCACTCGCACCTGCGGAGGAAGAGTGCTGAGTGGGCGGGGTGCGCTGGCCACGCGCAGGGGCAGCTTCGGCCCCGGCAGCCATGGCCCCCGCAGCCACACTTGATGAATTTTGCATCACCTTGGCTATGAATAGCTTCCGCTGCAGAGAGACAGACAGTTCAAAGGAAGGAAAAGGGCCCAAGGAGGGAGAGAGAGGGCGGAATGCACCCCGAATCCCTAACTCAGCTCTGCAGGAGAGCGGGGCGAGGCGAGGATGCAGAGGGTGGGCAGGGCCTCCCACTCCCACAGGGCCACGTGCGTTTCCAGAGGCGGCAGGTGAGGCTGCAAGGGGCCTCCCGCAGGACCCTGGCAGCCCCATTATGCTTCCAAGATTAGGCCCAGAAGGATGCAGCTGGGACGGGAGGGCATCAGGGAGCCCGGGCAGCACGTGAGCCACCTGCAGACTCCCATTCCCCAAGACTGGGGCTTCAAGGCCATTTCTTAGATGGGCACACTGAGGCCTGGGAAGATCGTTGTCCCATCAGAGACTGCACACAGCAGCCTGGGCCTGGGGTGACTGCTGAAGGACCAGGTGAGCTGACAGGCAGGGCCTCAGCGGGGCTCCAGGAGCATGGCTAAGCTGAGGGTGGCAAGGAGACGTCTGCAGCCTCTGGCTGGGGAACCTGGCTTCCATCCCCAGCTCCACCGCCTCCTGTCTGGGCGGCCCTGGGCAAGACACTTCACCTCTCTGTGTCTGTCCCCCAGTAATTAAATCATAATAATTAAAGTACCCCACTTACCAGATGGTGGTCAAGGTGCAGCCTCTGGGTCCCTGCTGCTCACCAGCTGTGGAACTTTGCCTCCCACCTCAGTTTTCCCATCTGCACAATGGGCTGCTGCTGTTCCCTGCCCTGTCGATTAGGCATAAAGCATTGAGAATGAGCCCTGCACAGCACGAGGGCCACATGAGATTTGTCAGCACTGCCAGCTTCTTGGAAAATGACACCCATAAACAGAGAGTCCCTTCTGGGCAGCCCCCACCTGCCACCAAGGAGGCATCCCCAAGGGTTCCAGCCACATGCCTCATCCTGCCAATCCGGCCAGCCCTGGCTGAGGCCCACACGATGGGCGACTAGGACAGGGAGCTCAGCGAGGGGACACCAGGTTGGTGTGTGGGTAGACGCTGGGCAGTTAGTCATGTAAGCCTGGCTGTCCTCTCTGGCCAGGCTCGGGTGAGCGGGTCCCGCCTCAAGGCTATCTCATGTAAACTGTGGGGATGTCCCAGCTGCCCACTGCCTCACAGGAGACCCAGTGCCGGCGTGACAGCCCCAAGACCCCAGCATAGTGGTGACAGCGGCTGCACCAGGCACCTACTGCATGCATGCTGTCTCTTAAGTGCTTTGTGTGCATTAACTCAATCTTCAAACCCATTATCTGGGGCAGGTGCCGTTAGCATCTCTACTTTACAGACAGAGAAGCAGAGGTCCAGGGAGCTAGGGGAACATGCACAGGATGTGGGACCCCACCTTCATTCCTCCGTCCTCGGTGGCACCTGGCATTTCTGATCCTGGCTCTTTTGTTCTAGGGCTGGGGCATCAGGGCGGGCCCTTTCCTCTCCCTGGCCTTGGTTTCCGTAGCAGTGAAGGGTCCAGGTGCATGGAGTCTCATCCCTGGCCCTTCTACCTGCTGGCCTAGAAAGTGAGTCTTTCACCCTCTCTGTGCTTCTGTTTTCTCCCCTGTAAAATGGGAATGGGAACGGCCCCCGCCTCCTAGGAGTAAGCTCCAAGGGCAGTGCCTGGCACTTAGTAAGTGCTCAGGAAGTGGCAGCCATGCTATTATTATCGCTATTGCTGCTGCTGCTGTAAAGTGAGTACTCCCTAAGACCCCTGACCAGAGGGTGGGGGTGTCCAAACATCTAAGTTCCCAGAGAGGCCCAGGAGGTGGCCTGTGCCCAGAGCCCAAGACAGTTCCAGGAGCTCACGGCCTCCCGGAATGGAGAGAGCTGCATCCCAGTCAGCCTCCCTCTGTTCTTCCCCACAGCCTTCCACCTGCCAGGCCTACCTCCACGGCGTCTCTGCTCTTCCCTCTGGCCACGTCAGAAGGGACCAGAAGGAAGCAAAGATTCAGAGAGTGAACTTTCCCTCAGGGACCATCCCAAAGATGCCCACAGTGGCCTCTTGCAGCCCCTCTCTTCTGGCAGGGCCTGGAGCCCAGAGGGTTCCCAGCATGGCAGCTAAGAGCCAGGGCTCTTCAGAGTCCCAACTGCTGTGACCCGTTCCTGGCTTTGCTGCCTACCTGCTCTGTGACCTTGGGCAGGTTGCTCTGCCTCTCTGTGCCCCAGTTTCTCCACCTCCAAGACAGTAGATGATAGCAGCCGTAGGTGGGGTGGTTGTGGAGATTCTGGACCATGACATAGACGAAGCTGTTAGCCTGGTACCCACTGGGCTTGATGTCCTGGCTCCTGAGGCTGCCAGCTTGCTGAAGACAGCAGGGCTGCTGACATCGGACATTCCCAGGGCCACATCTTTACTCATTGTGTGAATTTGGGCAATCCACTTCACCTTTCTGTGCCTCAGTTTCCTCGTCTCCAAAACAGGCTTAATAACACCCATTTGGGGACATGATGAGGATTCAAAGAGGTAAGCCCAGGAGAGTGCCTGAGGAACGGTGCTGTCCCTGCGATTGCTGCTGCCGCCATTGTCACCCCTGCCATCCAGAAGACACCCACAGCATCTGTGGCTACCTCTGGGGCAGGCCCCACCCTGGAGGACATTGGAGGCTTCCTCTCCAGGTGACAAGGAAAAGCTGAAGGATGCGTCTCCTTTGTTTTCTTCCCAGCAAGACTGGCATGCGACAAACACGTCAGAAGGGAAAGGAAGGTCGTGAGCCCTGGGAGCCAAAGCCAGGGCAGAGCAGGGGCTGGGAACAAGTGGTTCCCACAAAGTAGGTCCTGGCTCTGGATCCCAGAATGTATCCCCCGGAAACCCTTTTGGCACTTGTGTCTGGTCCAGCCTTCGTGCCCAAGCCTCAGCCACTTGCCTCCGCAAGCTCACCTGCACACACACCTCCGCGTTGGGGCCTGAGCCTCATTGGCTCACCTGGGAGTGTCTCACTTACTGAATCCGTCAGAGTCAAAGCCAGTTGGCTCAAGACAGATGCCAAAGGCCAGGCATACTTGGATCCCAACCTCAGACTTTCCTCAGGCTGCGTAACCTCACCCACTCTGAGCCTCAGCAAACAACACAGAGCTGACAAGACCATCATGAACACCACTGGGAAAGAATCAGTGCAGACTCAAAGGTAGTGCCTGTCCCCTGCAGCCACAGGACACTTCACAACCCTTTAGAGTTTATAGAGTTTACTCCCCACACATACCACCCCATGACCCCCATGACCTCTTTTTTTATTTTATTTTATTTTTTTTTTGAGATGGAGTCTCACTCTTGTCACCCGGGCAGGAGTGCAGTGGCATGATCTCAGCTCACTGCAATCTCTGCCTTCCAGGTTCAGCGATTCTACTGCCTCAGCCTCTTAAGTAGCTGGGATTACAGGCAGCCGCCACCACACCCAGCTCATTTTTGTATTTTTAGTAGAGACAGCATTTCACCATGTTGGCCAGGCTGGTCCCGAACTCCTGACCTCAGGTTATCTGCCCATTGTGGCCTCCCAAAGTGCTGGCATTATAGGCATGAGCCACTGTGCCCAGTCGACCTCTTTTGTCTGTTAAGCCAAATCTTCCATTGGCTTCTAGCACCTTGGATGCGCTCCTGTCTGACTGTGTCTGCCTCCTCCCTCAGACTAGAGGCTCCTGGGAAGGAGACACCAAGTCAGATTTCTCCCTGTGGTCCCAGCACTACCCAGCATAAGGCCTGCATATCGGGGCCAGGGGAGGGGGCAGTGCTCAGAACACGTTTATTGATAGAACTCAAGATTGCTTTCACTACATCTAAATTGCAAATACGGCTGCAAGTTATTTGCAGCAACTTGCACTAAGAAAGGAATCTATGTCCTCTCCCTCAAGTCCGTGTGATTGCCATGCCAGTAGAAGGCAGAGCAATGCTGTGCCAGTTCTCAGACTAGGTGTCAAGGGGCCTTGCCCCTTTCACTCTTGTGCTGGGAACTCCTCTGCCACCAGTGACCCAGCCAGGGCAAGCCCACTGGGGAGTGAGAGGCCCCCTAAAGCACCAGGCCCGCACATCCCAGCTGAGGCCACAGACAGTGAGCAAATGGTTGAGAGCAGCTGAGTCCAACAAAGAACTGTGAGCTAATTAAAATTGTTGTTTTGTACCCCTGAGTTTAGGAGATGTTTGTTATGGCACAGTACCTAACTGATACACACCATAACCCCATTTCACACAGAGGGCATTGAGCTTTCAAGGGGGCAGAACTCAAGTCCTCATCTCCATCGGGGGCCACAGCAGTGAATTAAAAGTACATGCCCAGCCGGGCTCAGTGGCTCACACCTGTAATCCTAGCACTTTGGGAGGCTGAGGCAGGTGGATCACGAGGTCAGGAGTTCGAGACCATCTCGGCCAACATGGTGAAACCCCATCTCTACTAAAAATACAAAAATTAGCTGGATGTGGTAGTGGGTGCCTGTAATCCCAGCTCCTGAGGCAGGAGAATGGCTTGAATCCAGGAGGCAGAGGTTGCAGTGAGCTGAGATGGTGCCACTGCGCTCCAGCCTGGTAACAGAGCAAGACTGTCTCAAAAAAAAAAAGTACACGCCCAGGCCAGGCACAGTGGCTCATGCCTATAACCCCAGCACTTTGGGAGGCCGAGGTGGGTGGATCACCTGAGGTCAAGAGTTTGAGACCAGCCTGGTCAAAATGGTGAAAACCCATCTCTACTAAAAATACACAAATATTGGCTTGGTGTGATGGTGCATGCCTGTAATCCCAGCTACTCAGGAGGCTGAGGAAGGAGAATCACTTGAACATGGGAGGCGGGGATTGCAGTAAGCCGAGATTGCACCACTGCACTCCAGCCTGGGCAACAGAAGGAGACTCCGTCTCAAAAAAAAAGAAAACAGTGCATGCCCAGAGGATGGGTAGCTGTGAGCGTTTCTGCCAGCACTTTCGGTTGCATCATTAAAAGCATCATTAATAAAGACGTATTGTTGCAGATAAAGCTCAGACCACGAGTACCTTCTAATTGCTCCTGACATTTTTGCACTGGCTGTTCATTGATCCAGCTGGCAGCCTGGCCCCCACCAGAAAGTGTAAAAGGGCCAGCCAGCATCAGCCTCCTCCCCGAGATGGAGCCACAGGGAGGGAAGCTTCTCCTTTGCCCAGGAAGCCAGCTGTGCCCTGGATGGTGGCAGAAGGGAGGGAGCAGAAGGGAGGTCGGAGCCGGCTTGACTTCCCCTGTGCACCCTGCAGCCGCAGCCACACCAGGCTCAGCATTTTCCGCTCATGCCATGCCTCTGCAACTGCTATTCTTTCTGCCTGGTGCACCATTCCCTCCTTCCTTGCAAGACCATGTCCAACTCATACGCAGCCCTCAAAGTCCCTCCAAGTTCATTTCTTTGTTGCCCCCACTGTCTGTCCCCCAGTTCCAGAAAAAATCCACCTCCTCTGCGAGGCCTCCCAGATCACTCAGCCCAAGACTGAAAGCGCCCCATTTCTCTCCACGAGCACCCCTTGACTGTCATTGTGGCTGTTTGTTTCTTTGATGTCTGTTGGCTCCACCAGACTGAGTTTGGAGAGGGGGGGCTGTGGGCACGGTGGCATCCACAGAGCAGAGTCTGCCCGCCAAGGGGCTCTGTGGACACAGGTGGGATGAGTGTGTAAGTAAATGAAAAAACAGCCGAACAAGCAAACTCACTCACTCACCCTCCTGAGGGTCACCAGCAGGAGTGGAGGCAGAGATCAGAGGATAAGGGATGAGGGGCCTGGAGCCGCTGCAGGCAGTCGGACCCAGCATCCCAGGAACATGGAAGCCAATGACCCAGACATGGCACCAGAGGCCAGCCTTGCCAGACGAGGGCTCCTGGGCTCAGATCTGTGCTGCCTACCAGCCCCACGTGTGAGCCTTTCACTGGTTACTTGCCTCTCTCTGCCTTGGTTTCCCAGCCACAAGGTGAAGGTGATGGTAGCCACTTGGGCAATAACTGTGGAGCTCATTGTGGGTTGGTATAGAAAGTTGGACCGGAGCTGGCTGTGCCAATGTTGGTCATTGTTTTTGAGTATTTGCCATGGGCAGATGCTGGGCTCACACACACTCCAGGAGACAGTGCTAGGATGCCCATGTTGTAGATGAGGAAACTGAGGCACGGAGAAGTAAAGGAACTGGCCCAAGGTTACACAGCTGGTAAGAGGCAGAGCCAGGATTCGAACTGAGCCCTCACTCCACAGCCCAGGTGCTGGAGGAAGAGACAGGAGGGGCGTTGGCAGGAGGGGTACTGGCTTCCAGATCATTGCCCCTCTCCCCCTCCCATACAAGACCATGGGTGACAAAGGGGATGGCGGGCAGGAGGCCTGCTCAACCGGGATGCTGAACACTGCTGCCCAGCAACCTGGCCATTCATCTTCACTGACTGCACAGATGCCAGAGACAGCCTCTTAGCTCACAGCCAGCAAGGTTAAAAATACACCCAAACCATGTTTCTATTGACTTGGCCCTGAGTTACGGCCTGGGGCACGCCCAGACTCTGGAGGCTGGGCGTGCCAGGCTGGCCACCTCCCCACCAGAGGGACCAGCTCACCTTCCTCGCCTACGAAAGGAGCTGACCTGCCCCTCCCTGAAGGCTCATGGGAGCATTTCCCAGACACCAGGCCTGCAAGAGGCTCCTCCAGCCCTGACCCTGTGGCCAGCGGGGAGCCAGCCAGGCCTAGTGTGATTCAGGAGAGGAAGAACGGCCTTTGGAATTTGCTGTCATGTCAGTTCCTCCTCCTCAGCTGGGAAGACCTAAAGAGGGGCCTGGATGCTGAGTCAAAATCAAAGCCAGAGGGGCCTTGGAGACCCTGGAGAGTGGGCTGAGCTTTCTGCAGCCCTCAGGGTGGGGCTGAAGACCCGGCATGCTGGTGGGTGCATGGGATGAGTTCTCTCCCATTCCGCCTCCTGGTGAAGAAAGCAGAGGCGCTGCGGTCACCCAGGCCTCCTCTAATGCCTCTCCCCCTACACATACACATACACACACACACACACACACAGGTTCCTCATCTACTTGCAGGTGCTGCCCTGGACAGGTGCCTTTGTCACCTCTGACATCTCCCTTCTCCCCATTAACAGAAGCCAGGCTTCATCCAGCCAGGGGCCAATGGCGCAACCTCCAGAGCTGGGCTGTCCACTGCGGCAGCCTCTCGCCACACATTCACACTTAAACAAATGAAAATGACCTATAATAATAATTCCACTCCTCCATCAAATGAGCCACATTCTGGGTGCTCAATGGCCACCTGTGGCTGGTGGCTGTCATTTGGACAGCACAGATCTGGAACATTCCCATCAACACAGAGAGTTCTGTTGCACAGCTCAGCTCTGGAGGATGAATCCTGACTGGGCCAAACCAGTCAGGGAATCCCACTCCCCAGCGCAAGTAGGGGGTCTATGGCTGCCTCCTGATGTACTTTTGAACAATGATGAAACATAAGGGAAGGCTGGGAGAGATGGACCTCCTGGTATGAAAAGATAGACGTGAGAGGAGCAGACTCAACACATTGGCTGGCCCCCTTGCCTCCAGCCTGTGAAGGCCGTGAGAGGATGCAATGACGAGCTGAGGCAGCCATCTTGCAACTATGAGGCAAAAAGCCTAAGAACAAAAACCAACACACACAGGATGGAAGGAGCCTGGGGCTCCACCAAGCTACGGAACTAACTGCCTCTGCAGTTTTCTTTCAATGAATCCAATTTCTTTATTACTAAGCCACTGTAGTTGACGAATTCTGTCACCTATAGCTGAATACTCTCTAACTGATAAGACTACAAACAAATACCCACATTTTGCTCTTAGGCCTTTAGGTAAACTTTTACCTCTTATAGAAATGCTCCCCTTCTCATCTCTGTTCAATCTATCCATGTGTTAGGGCCCAGATCAAAGCCTGTCTCCCCCAAGAAGACTTCCCTGAACCTCCCCCACAAATCTGGAAGCAACCACTCCCTCCTCGGCCTTAGAATTGGTCCCTGTCTTCCAACCCTCAGCAACAGTGAGGGCAGGGCCTACACCTGTCTTCACGGAGCTGTGCCCCAGGCCCTTAGAAACATGTCCGCCAAGTAACAGGAGCTCAACTGACATTTGGTGAATAAAAGAATAGATGCTTTATTTCAGCCTCCTCACCATGCCCTATACAATATGGTTTATACAAAAGCTTGCAAAATGGAGCAAGTTTCTCATGGCTCTCAGAAGTGGGGAAATGAAAGTAGACAACCTGCCCAGACCTCACACCACACACCCATGTACCTTCCTGGACAATTGAGGAGTCAAATGGAGATGCAGGAGGAAAATTTTAATTCTGTGCAAAATTGACAGATGAATGGATAAGATGTGGTTGATACCCACAGTGGAATATGAGTCAGCCTTAAAAAGGAAGAATACTCTGATACGTGCTGCCACACGTGAACCTTGAGGACATCATGCTAAGGCGTGAAAGGACAAACATGACTTCACTTACATGAGGTCCTCAACTTGTCAAATTCACAGAGACAGAGAGTAGAATGGTGGTTGCCTGGGGATGGGGAAGAGATGAGAAGTTGTTTAATGAGGACAGAGTTTCAGTTTTGCAAGATGAAAAGAATTCTGGAGATGGATGGTGGTGATGACTGCACAACAATATAAACACACTTAATGCCATTGAACTGTGCACTTAAAAATGGTTGCCAGGAGTGTTGGCTCACTCCTGTAATCCCAGCACTTTGGGAGGCCGAGGTGCATGGATCATGAGGTCAGGAGATCAAGACCATCCTGGCTAACATGGTGAAACCCCTCTCTACTAAAAATACAGAAAAAATAATTATCGGGGCATGGTGGCGGGCGCCTGTAGTCCCAGCTACTCGAGAGGCTGAGTCAGGAGAATGGCATGAACCCGGGAGGCAGAGCTTGCAGTGAACTGAGATCGTGCCACTGCACTCCAGCCTGGAAGACAAGGCGAGACTCCGTCTGAAAAAAAAAAAAAAAAAAATGGTTCAGATGGCAGATTTTATATTATGTGTATCTTACCACAACTAAAAAGTTGCTTAAATGCTATGTGGAACTGTGATATTGTTAAATATACGTTTGATCTTCTTCCCTTTTCCTGGCATACAACTCCTGAAATCCTTGGAATCTCCAAAGTGATGTCTTCTTGCATGTGAATGATTCACTGAGGGCTGGTAGTCCCTAGGTAGCTTCAGGATGGGGCTGGTCAGAGGAAAGACCAAGGCAGGATCAGTCCTGGGAAGACGAGAGAGACTGACGGTTAAGTTGATCACTAGTGACATTGCAATCATATCATATTACAATCAATTGTATCTCCGAAATGAAACCTCCATAAAAACATAAAAGGACAGATTCAGGGAGCTGAACATATGAAGGTTCCTAGAGGGCGGTGCTCCCCAGGGAGGGCATGGAAGTTCCATACCCCTTCCCCATAACTTACCCTACACATCCCTTCAGCTGTCACCTTTGTCATATTTATCTCTTGTAATAAACCAGTAAATATACATAAGCGTCTCCCTTAGTTCCATGATCCACTCTAGCAAGTTAAACCCAAGGATGTGGTCATGGGAACGCCAATTTCTCGTTAGTTGACCAGAAGCACAGGTGAAACAACCTGGGGCTTTTGATTGACATTGGAAGTTGGGGGGCAGTCTTGGGGATTGAACCCTTGCTACCACACTGGACTGGGGTCTGCTTGTCAAGTGCAGTAAAGCCAAATGTCCACACTGAGGTTTTGAAGCAGGAGAAGAGAGGGCATTTATTTGCAGGGCACCAAGCAAGGAGAACGGGACAGCTCACACTTGAGACCCAACCTCCCCAGTCAATTACAAACAAGGCCTCCTAAACACAGGGGTACATTTCAGGAAAGCAGAAGTTACAAGTACAATCATAAATCAATATACAGGGGCTACACATTGGTTTGGCCTAAAAACGTGGGATGTCTCGAAGTGGGTGCACTTCTGGGTCATAGGCAGATTCAGACTCTCTGATTTGCCATTGATTAAGGAATCTAGGCTTTGTCTAAAAACTTAGGGTCAGCAGAAAGGAATGTCAAGGTTTGGCCTGTGGGTGTGGCTTCTTCCAGGCCCCTCAGGAAGAAATGTAGATCAAAGAACAGCAGTGGTCAGAGTTCAGTGCTCAGCTCCCCATTATCTGGAGTCTCCGTGCCAGCAGATTCCATGTGGTGGGGTCCAGGTTTTTGAAAAGCTCAGGGACTGGTTAGCTCAGTTGGTTAGAGTGTGGTGCTTAAAAACAACTTAGGGACATATGTGAAGATCTTATCTTCGGTTTCTATAGGGAACCAAACACCTGACTCTAACTTCCTTGGCTATCGTTTTATGTTACTATTACCTTCTTGCTTACCAAGTTGCTTATTTACTTCTCAAGCCTAGCTGGGTACCTGGAAGTTCCCCTGAAAGGACTCAAGATTTTCCTTTATCTCCTTGTGTGGGGTAGGGTGGCAGTGCTGACGTGCCCCTAAGAGGGGTCTCTGCTCTGTCTCCTCCTCAGTCTGTGGTCTGATGCTGTCTTCAGATCGATGGTGTCAGAACCCAGCTGGTGTCTGCTGCAGAAGTGCTTGCTTGCTGGTGGGGAGAAATCCCCCAACATTTGGTCAGAGTGTTCTGTGTTGATTGTTGAGTGATAGGATAGAGAAAGCACTTTGGTTTCGGTTTTCGTATACCCACAGAGAAAGACACATATTCAAAGAGTTTGTTAAATGACTGGATACAGTTTAGACCAGAATGACTCCAATAGGCCCATCATCCGCCTGAAGAAACAGAGCATTCCAGTCCCATGGAGGCCCTGAGTGTCCCCACCCAGCTTTAAGCCCTCTCCCCTCAAAACAAACTCCCTTGCTTTTTACAGTTCTGAAGGTGTATTCTTAAACAATATACAGTTCAATTTTGCTTGGTTTTCACCTCCACATAAATGTAACAAAGAAAACACTAGATCGCTTCTGCGGCTCCCTCTTCTCCCTGGGTATCTTGGGGTGAGCATTTTTATTATTATCTGTTAAGCTTGCATGCATGCCATGTTCTCTTTGGCATGTCTCATACACTTAACAGTTACAAATAAATACACACAGTGTTAAATGTAAAGTTCAAAGTCTTAAAAAAATAAAGCAGTTTAAGTGACTGTTTTCATGGTCTTCAGATGAGGAAGCCCTGTCCAAGCGTATCACCAAAGACAAGCCACAAAAGAATAGACTGACATGTTTCATGACAAAACAGCTTAAAAAGCCTGTGGATTAAAAAACACCTCAAGCAGAGTAGGACGGGCAAACAAAACTGAAAATAAGGCACTGGAAAGATGAATATCCTTACTACGTGATGAGGCCCTTTCCAAACCATACAGGAAAAGGGTGACAAGCCCCTCACTCTGGTTCTAATGGAAGTTGGTTCAACAGTTAAAGAGGGCAATGTATATCCAAAGGCGAAAGAAAAGCTCACCCTTTAACCTAGTAACCCTATTTTTAGGAATTTTGCTTAAGGAAATGGCCCGAGATGTGCACTAAAATTCCTTTACAAAATGCCCTTCACAATCATACCTAAAATCAGGGGAAAAAATGGAAGTGACCTAAATGTTAAATATGGGATGGTTTAAACTATCAAAACTATTGAAATCATGTTCCAGAAAAAGTCTTTCCTTTAGTTGAGAAATAACGATGTGGTCGTAGCTCCATGAAGAAGAAGGTGGTACTCTGATAGATCGCTGATTAGAATAAAACACGGTACAGCCACTCTGGAAAACATTTTGGCAGCCTTTTCTAAAGTCGAATCTACCTTTATCACAGAACCCAGAAATTCTATTCTCAGCTCTTTACCCAAGAGAAGTGAAAACATGTGATCACACAAAACTTGTACACAAATGTTCATAGCATCTTAATTCACAATAGCCCCCAAACTGGAAACAACCCAAGTGTCCCTCAACTGCTGAATGGATCATTCACAAACCCTGGCACATCCATACCATGAAATACGACTCAGCAATAAAAAGGAATGGACTTTTGGCTTAAGCTCAAAAGCATTATGTTCCATTCGTATGGCATTCTGGAAAAGGCGAAACTCTAGTGACAGTAAACAAATCCATGTTTGGTGAGGGCGTGGGAGGGGTGGGGTGGAAATGGAAGTCAACCGCAAATATGCAGGTGAGGTCTCTGGGGTGTGAAAGAAGGGTCCTAAATGTTTAGCATGGCAGGGGTTACACAACTGTCTCCATTTATCAAACTGACACTTCAAGTTGGTGAATTTTAAAGCCTATAAATTATGCCTCAATTAAACTGATTCTTTAAGAGTTTTTTAAAGCATGTTATAAAATAACATGGTTGAGCCAGGCACGGTGGCTCACGGCTATAATCCCAGCACTTTGGGAGGCCGAGGCAGGTGGATCACCTGAGGTCAGGAGTTCAAGACTAGCCTGGCCAAAATGGTGAAACCCCATCTCTACTAAAATACAAAATTAGCTGGGTGTGGTGGCGGGCGCCTGTAATCCCAGCTACTCGGGAGGCTGAGGCAGGAGAATTGCCTGAACCTGGGAGGCAGAGGTTGCAGTGAGCCGAGATCACACCATTGCACTCCAGCATGGGGAACAAGAGCGAGACTTCATCTCAAAAAAAATTAATTAATAAAATAAAATAAAATAAAATAACATGATTGGTAGGGTCTCAATTTTGTGTAAAAAAGAAGTATATACCTGTGTTAGTCAGGACAGATTAAGACAAGCTGTGGTAACAAAACCCGCTCAATTTTGATGGCTTAAGCAAACTAAGGTTCATTTCCTCATCATGTCCCAGTCTAAGATAAATTGGGTAATGTCTAAGGCGGCTCTACTCCACACAGTGATGCTGGCATCCAAGCAGCATCCATCCTGCAGTTCCACCCTCTCAACATGTGACTTCCACAGTTACTGCCAACAAGAGAGGAGGATGTGAGAAGGCCCAGCTCTTAACTGTCTCTACTGTGGTTGGCACATTTCCCCGCTGCATCTGCCATCTGCCAGGATGAGTCATGTGACCTCAACTCAACAGGCAGGGAGGCTGGGAAAGGAAGGAGACCATGGATATGTAGCGAGTGCTGGTTGTCTTTGCTGTAGTATTTCCTTACAGTCACCAGATACCTCTTGCTCCCTTTTTCCTATACAGAGAACACACCCCTCTTCCCTAAGGGGAAGAAACCTGTCCCACTCAGCACTGCCTCCAGCTCAGGGTGATGTGCAGGTCTATGTCTGTGAGCGTCCTCTTGTCTAGGGCCTTCTGAACTAAAATGACTGGTTACCTACCCTTCTCCACACTCCCCAGTATACTCTGGTGGATACCACGGGCATCCTTCCCACCTAGAGCCTGTGCAGACATGTCAAGATTCATAGTGAGTTTGAGAGCCCACCAGGCACACTGTGGGGAGCCCCTACCTTGAGGATGAGGATGGGCCTTTCATCAGGCCCTGATGCTTCTCAGGGGAGAAACTCCCTGTCCAGTGTCCTCCAGTGCCCCTTATTCTGCCTTTTGGGGTGTTCTCTTTCTGCCTGTTTCCTTTTACTTCTTGTCCCTATCTGGGGTGAGATTTCCCACTTTCTCAGTTCACTTCCTTTCTCCTAGAAGGGCAAAGGTCCTAATGTCATTTAATCCCTTTTTAAGTTTCAAGTCATCAAAGGCTTTTGTAAGCCAGGCATGGGATTTCCCTGGAATCACATTCCCTTTAAACATCCTGTAGGACTCTGATCCAGTTCCCTCCAGTCTGTTCTGTGTGCCTTATAGGGATGATGGGGGCTCAAGGCTCCCTCTACCTTAGATGCCACTGTGTCTTTGGAGATCACCACAGCAGTAGAAGAAAAAGAAGGAGGAGGCACACCAGGTCTTAATTGCTTCCAACTAGAAGTAACAGTCATTGCTGAGACTGGGAGGACTTGCTACACGCCCCACTCATGGGTGATTACAAGGGGTTCATAGAAAGGTCAGAGGGGCTGGAAGAGTACAGGCCCCATGAACTCTCCATGCTAATAAATTAAAACTCCCTTCCAGGGCAGGGCCCACACTGAGATCTGACTGAGAGTCGGTGGGGTATGGTGGCTCATGCCTGTAATCCCAGAACTTTGGGAGGCCAAGGTGGCCAGATTGCTTGAGCTCAGGAGTTCGAGACCAGTATGGCAAAACAAAACCTTGTCTCTACAGAAAACACAAAAATTAACTGGGCATGGTGGCACACACCTGTAATCCCAGCTATTTGGGAGGCTGATGCAGGAGGATCACTTGAGCCCAGAAGGTCAAGGCTGCAGTGAGCTGTGATCATGCCACTGCATTCAAGCCTGGGTGACAGAGTGAGACACTGTCAAAAAAAAAAAAAAAAAAAAAGAACTGCATGAGAGTAGAATCCAAAATGGACAGAACAGAGACAACAGGAACCAAAAACTAGAAATGAAAGAAAGAAACAGCAAGAGAGGGCAGGAGGGAGGAAGGGAGAAAAGCTCTAGGTAGAAAGGAAAAGGGGTATAAAATACAAGATCCTATTTTTTAGCACTTCACAAAAACAACAGAAGAGGAAACTATAGAGCCGTAAAGTTAGAAAAGTGAGTCTGACCCACCTTCTTCTTCAGAGTTTAGAAAACTCTTTTTTTTTTTTTTTTTTTTTTGAGACGGAGTCTCGCTTCTGTCGCCCCAGGCTGGAGTGCAGTGGCCGATCTCAGCTCACTTTGCTAAGGCTCCCCGCCTCCCGGGTTTACGCCATTCTCCGCTGGCCTCAGCCTCCCAAGTTACCCTGGAACTTAACAGCACCGCACTCGCCCGGCTAGTTTTTTTTTTTTGTATTTTTTTAGTAGAGGACGGGGGGTTTCACCGGTTAGCCAGGGATGGTCTTGAATCTCCTTGACCTCGTGATCCGCCCGTCCTTCGCCTCTCCGGCCTCTCAAAGTGCTGGGATTACAGGCTTGAGCCACCACGCCCGGCCCTAGAAAACTCATTTCATTAAAAAATGAGCAATACAAAATGACTGTGGCTAAACCCCATACAAACTATTGTAAGAAAAATGAGAATGATGAACAATGTCCCCACAGATAATGAAGGCATTCCAGAAACACATGCCCCAAAGTACCTGCCCCAAAGTGTAGAAACTCATTTAAAAATGAGCCAACAGGAATTAAGAAAGTAACCAAAGTTATAAAAGAATAACAAAAGTTGGAAGACTGCAGGAAAGATGTGCTAGAACTGAATAAATAATTAGAAATAAAAGAAAAACTCTCAGAATGACGACTAAACTAGAAGGAACACAAGAACAGATGAACACAAAGAAGATAAAATGGTGAACATTTCTAAAACAAAAAAAATGGAAGACAAAGAACTAGCAGTGAGAGAAAGTGACTATGTAGACGACAGGCAAACGATCTAACATATGTATAATAGCAGCTGCTGAAAAAGAAAACCAAAGCTAAAGAATCAAAGAAAGACTAAACACTACAATTTAAAAACACTTTCCTTAGATAAATAAAAACTTGAAACAACATTGTGTACCTTAAAAAAGTGAGCCGGCACAGCCAACAGAGAATCGTATTCTATGACATATTCTATGGATGCCATTAAGAATCTGGGAAAAGATCAAGTCACTCTTAGACAAGATGGCATGACAAAAAGAAAACAGAGAAAGAAAAAGATTAAGTCACTTATCAGGAAAATCAGACTGTCATCAGACTTACCTACATCAATACTTCATGCCAGAAGACAAGGGACTAGTATGGTCACATTCTTAAAGGGGTAAAGTATGATCCAAGAAAGATATGTCTCCAGCCAAACTGACGTTCAAGTATAAGGGCCATAAACAATTATCAACATGCAAAAACTCCAAGAATATTATTCCTGGGAGCACCTACTGAGGACCCTATCAGAAAACAAGCATCAGGCAACCAAAGTGACTAGAGAAACATAAACATAAGGGCTGGTGGTGAGTATTCAACATATACAGCCTATACTTACTTATACAATTAGGAGCAAACAATGGTTGTAAGGAATAAAGTATAGCTGTTACAGTATGATTATGAGATATTTGAGTGAAAATGGGAAGAGCATATGAAAAGTAGAATAAGCTTGTTGACTGCCTTATAGTTAATAACTAGGAGTAAAAGGATATTAATTCAAATCAGGTGCTGTGGGAGAGAAAGGAAAGGGAAGAGGACACTAGCAAATTTCAATATTGTTCTTAATAGGAAACCAACAGACAAAAAAAAGGGGCCTGAAAGCATTATGCACAGATATTAGTATAAAGGTAATCATTTCCGCAAAAATATGACCCTTCCTAAGTACCAAAAAAAAAAAAAAAAACAATAAGAGATAGAGAAAAATAAAAGCCACACTGAAAAACAATTTGTTGAAAAGACTTACATAAGTATAAATGTAACATAAAACAATATGACAGAACTGAGGTTAAACATACTGATCATATGGTCTTAATTCACCTATTAGTAGAAAAAAAGATTTCTATATTGGCCAACAAAACAAAATTCAAACCTGTGCTTTAAAATTTCTCTGGAGGCTGAGATGGACCCCCATACCTGTAATCCCAACACTCTGGGGGACCAAGACAGGAGGACTGATTGAGCCCAGGAGTTTGAGACCAGCCTGGGCAACATAGGAAAACCCTATCTCAAAAAAAAAAAAAAAAAAAAAAAAAAGAGCTCAGTTCAAGGGTGCACACCTGTGGTCCCAGCTACTCAGGAGGCACAGAAGGGATTGCTTGAACCCAGGCAGTTGAGGCTGCAGTAAGCTATGATCACACCACTATACTCCAGCCTGGGTGACAGAGCAAGACCTTGTCTCAAATAAAAAATAAATAAAATAAGATAAAATAAAATCTCTCTGGAGTGATGGCCAGACATATTGTCTAGTGAAAAGTGTGACGTAGGGAAGTAACTCTAATATGCTACCATTTATCTAATACAGAGGCAGGATACACACTTACATGAACCATCTTATACTGAAAATGGAAAAGGAAGGGCATTCTAATCACCTGAAGCAGCATAACAAACTACCTTTTTGGTAGGTCTGAACAATCATTTTATTACGTAAGTGATTATTTGGGTCTGGAATTCAGGCAGGACTGGCTGGGTGGTTTTTCTTTCCCATGCGGTATTGATAGAGATCACTCATTGACATCCAGCTGGAGAATGGGCTGATCTGGAGGCTCCATGATGGCTTCACTCACACAGCAGTGTTTGGGAGGACCTCTGGAAGGCTGGGCTCAGCAGGTGGACCCAGTGCCTACACGTGGCCTCTCCAAAAAGGGGTCTTGGAGTGACTGGACTTCACGCGGTGGCTGAGGCGGCTCCAAGCATGAATGCCCCAGGTGAGCTGGGTGGAGGCACTAAGGCATTTTACAACCCACCTCAGAAGTCTGTGCACATCATTTCTGCCACACTGTTAGCTAAAGCGGTTACAAGTCCTTCAGATACAAGCAAAGAGACATGGAACACATCTCTTAACGGGATGAATATCCAAGGATTTGTGGCCATGTTTTACAAATGCCATGAAGGATAAACTGTATATTGTGTATAATGCTTACATATGGGGAAAAGTGGAGACAGGGTGGGACAGACGGGGATAGAAGTTAGGCTTCTCTGAATATAATTCATCCGTAGATTTGATTTTAGAAACATGTAAGTATGTTATATAATTATAAAAGTTTTACAAATTCCCTAAACATTGAAAGCAAAAGGAAACAAATGAACCTCTGTATACATGTTTTTTGTTTTGTTTGTTTGTTTGTTTGTTTGTTTGTTTTGAGATGGAGTCTTGCTCGATCACAGGCGTGACAGGCGTGACGTACAGGCGTGAGCCACTGTGCCCGGCCTGTGTATACACATTTTACAACCACATTGAGAAGAAGTATTCCAAGGAACTTCAAAATACCATAAATTGACTATACATTTCTAGTGCAATATGCCCTGAAAACAAAAAGAAAAAATCATTTTAAACTGTTTCAATCATTGCATTATGCTGAGTATTATGCTCAGTAAAAGGAACTAGGGCTCCTAGGAGAAATGGCTGACTCCAGGTCTAGAGCAGTAAATGCACACAATAAACCTGCAGCTTCCTGCTAAACCAGAGAGCAAGTACATTCTCAAAGACTACTGGGGTCATGTCCAAAGTACTCAAGAACCAGCTTGAAAGATGGGACAAGTTGAACTTCAATAAGGGCAATTAATGCAATCAATTAAAACACATAAAGTGTCTTTGAACTCACCAGTTTGTACTTATTTTTTTATCCCTACTTGATCACTACTGGAAGAACAATTTAATTTAGAAAACTGTTAGAGGAACCAGATCAAGCATGTATCAGTTTGTAAACTTTACCACCAGGTAGCCAAATAGCAGAAGTTTGGTAGATGGGAAGTTTCTCTCTATAGAAACATTTCAGCAAATACATGAAGGAATGATAGACTATCACCATTACGCAACCACTCATTAGTTTTACATTTATTTGCAACCACTAATCAATTAATGAGTCCAGGCACTGAGCATCAGCAGCTGCTAATACCACAAAGAAAGGACAGAACACTGCCTCCCAACAGAAGAGCACAGAACTCTGCACCAAGTGCTCTTGCCAAAAAAAAAAAAAAAAAAAAAAGTCCAACCTGATCTGGTCAAGTCACTAGACCAGCTACGGATTTACCGGAAGTACAGACTATGGGAAACTCTATAATCTAACAACCCAGTTTCTTCAACAAATAAATTATAAGAAAACAGGGAGGGGCAACCACTAAATGAAAGACACTGAGGCAAACCATCAGCCAGTCGAGACGCGGGGTCTTATTCAGATACCAAATGAAACCATTCTTTTGCTAATTCTATTATTTATGAGACAACTGGAAATTTGAACAGAGACTGGATGGTTGCTGATATTAAGGGATGGTTGTTACTTGTGCAAATGTTAAAGACTGTTATTGCCATTTTTTAGGATCCTAATCATCCAGAGCTATGCTCTGAAATATTTGTGAATTAAATTATACTGTGTCTGGGATGAATGGAACGAATGTTCAGATAATTTGGGAGGGGAAGTAGCTGAGGGTAGAGATGAGACAGGACTGTGTGCGGGCATCACTGCTGCAGCTGCTGGTGGCTTCCTGAAGGTTCCTTATGTGACTCTCTGTTTCTGTGTATGTTTGAACCTTTCATAATAAAAGGCTTGTGTATGTAAATTTTCACACAATAAAAAATTTATATTTAGGAAAAAGGCTAGAAGGATACAAATCAAAATGCTAGCAGACAGGATTATAGGTAAAATTACTTTTAAAATTGCTTAATATCTTCAACAGTACTTTAAAAATCTGGGAAAGAGATGAAACCAAACTATCCCACCCCTCTGCAAGCAAGGTTTTGCCTGTGCACTGCAGGTGGTCGGGTACATTGGCACCACTGGACCAGGCAGATATTTAACTGTACCAACCACGGCCCTTACAGGCAAATGCACTTCTACACGATTTCTCTTCTGGGAATCATGCCGGAGGAAATCATCTCAAATCTGAAATGCCAACAAAACTGCCTGCGCAAGGTGTCCACGTCGGGGCTATTTACTGGAGTGGACGCTGGAGTCAGAGGCCGCGTCCAGGGCAGGGAGTGTCTCAGGGAAGCCACGGAAAACGGTAACCACGAGGCAGAAGGCCGCAGACGACGCTGGGGCTCCAGGGATGCGCATCTGCACATATGACACATTCGTTTTGCAAACACGTGTGGAAAATGGACAGAAGCCAGTTATCAGCCTCCCGGGACACCTCGCTAGTATTTAAAATGGAAACGCCCCTAACCCCTCCTGAGGGAACCTGGCTTTCTCAAACGGCCCCGGAAGTTCCCAGGAGGCCTAGGGTCCCTCACCCCACTGCTGCCATGTTCCGTGTCGTTACACTCGCGACCTAGCTTTGTCGTTTGCAACTTGTCCCTGCTCGCCTGGAGAGTTCCGTCTACACTCGCTCCTTTTCCCCACCTCTGACGCCCCTCCCAGGCTGCTGCCTGTGTCCACTTTCCCTGAGATGGAAGAAGGTCGGGTTTCCCTGGGAGGGTCCTCATAGGACCTGCCTGGCCACTCCTTGTCCCAGGACGCCCTGGGCCGGCCACTTCCAGAAACATCTTCCTGCATCCCCGGCAAGAGCTCCCTTTCCACACCCACAGAATCCTCTGCATATTTTCTTACATGAAGACCATTCTTCCTAAAAGAATCTTGTCCCCGCTTTCAAGTTGGTGCCCCCTCCCTGCGGACGGAATGACAGCCCGCACCTCTATTCCCCTCCCGCAGCCGCGGACCCCACTGTTCCGGGGAGGGCTGGCTCCCTTTAAAAAAATAAATTAAAAAAAAAAAAAAAAAAGACTACATTTCCCAGCCTCCTTTGCGGCCACGGTTGGCCATGTGACCCAATACTGCCAACGGGGTCCGAGCGGCGCGGGGCGCCCCTCCTGTAGGTGCGCTGGAGGAACGGGACGAACCCACACCCCGAAGGGCAGAAGAGCGATAGAACCCAGCCCGCCGTCCCCCGTGAACCACTGACTGTTACAGGAGCGAATAATCGTCTACCTTGTTTAAACCATCATTAACGGGTTTTGGTGTTGGTTTGTTTTTCGAGATGGAGTCTCGCTGTGTCGCCCAGGCTGGGGTGCAGTGGCGCGATCTCGGCTTACTGCAACCTCCCCCTCCGGGTTCAAGCAATTCTTCCTGCCTCAGCCTCCCGAGTAGCTGGAATTACAGGCGCCTGCCACCACGCCTGGCTAAGTTTTGTAATTTTTAGTAGAGACGGGCTTTCGTCATATTGGCCAGGCTGGTCTCGAACTCCTGACCTCAGGCGATCCGCGCGCCTCGGCCTCCCAAAGTGCTGGGATTACAGGCGTGAAACACTGCGCTCGGCTGGTTTCGTTTTTTAATAAGTAACCAAACCTGCATTCTAGCCAATAAACTCATTCTATTAAAACCTGCCTATGGTGCCCAGGGCCAGCAGGTTGTCTCGTGTCAGGTTCTCCCAGAAGCTGAGTCTGAGAGGAGGATTCAGGTGCAAATGTTTCCCTAGGGAGTTTCTCCCAGCAGAAACCAGCGAGGGAGCCAAGGGAAAAGAAGGAGAAGACAAGGAAGGATTTCTTCATTTTCCATCCCTGCCATGGCCTGAGCCCAAGGGAGCTCTGCAGCACAAATTATGCCTCTGAGTTTGTCCTGCCTTAAGGCAAGGGGCTGGGCTTCCCTGCTGCATACTTCTCAGAAGCAGGTTTGAGATGCAAGGGTTAGCAACACAGCACAGAGCAGACAGGGAGCTGGTTTGTCCCAGTAAGGAGGTCTGCAGGCTCCGGTCAAGGTACCAACATTACTCTATGCCCAGGAGTCCGTCCCAGACTCTTCGCAGCAGCCTTCCAGGCCCTCTGTGATTTCCACACCTGTCAACCTCCCCCACCCACCTCGGCCCACCTCCTCACACCTTGACCCAACAAAATGAATGACTGACAGCCCCACAAACACTTCCCCAGGACCTTCAACTGGGAGTGCAATACCCCCACCCCACCAGCCTTTGTCCCCAGGACCTCTAGCCAGCACACTAACACCCAGGCCTTCATCCTCTGCCTTCTGGAGATTTCTGGCAGACACCACAAGACCTGAGATAGGACTGCTTAGCAAAGTATGCTGGCATTTGCCCAGAGAGGGTGTCAGGTGCCAGCACACTGGGCTGAAAACGTGGAGAATCAGAGAGGTGCAGTGACTTGCCCAGGGTCACACAGCTAACAGGAGGGAGGAGCTGAGATGATGAGGAAAGGAGAAAGCAGTGCCACAGAGAAGTCTAAAGGTGCGACAGAAGCTGGGGGAAGTAGACCTCAGACTCTGTGGGGAAGTACCAGCGGTGATGTGGAGGGCGTGGTCCAGTGGGGCAGCAAGGATCCCTGCAATATCAGGCGTCATTTGCTGAGCACTTTGTGGTCAGCTCCTGTACTGCCCACCATGATTCTCAGAGGCGCTGTCTCCTTGGGTTCTCCCAGTACACTCTCAGACACTGAGAAGCTTTGGACTCAAGTAAATCCTAGGAAATACCATAGGGAAGTGGAGAAGTGAGACAGGGAAGAGCTAACTAAGGCCATTGTCATCTACAGAGCTACTGCTGGGTGCAAGTGGAGCTTCATCCCCTGGAGATGGCACAGGAGATACACTTCCAGGTCTCCTCTCTCGGCTGGACAGATGCTCGTGAGGAACACCAGCCTCAGCTGGCTGGCTTTGCACTCACGCAAGCATCCTTGACCCCTCAGCTCCACTTCACAGCAACCAAATTATGAGGGATGTGCTGACTCACTGAAAGTCATCCACAGACAGAAGGGACCAAGTGGGCCCCAAGAAGGGGTCTGGGCACCTCGCCAGGCTCTGCCCTAGCTCCAATCAGGGCTCCAGGACCCCAAGATGGCAGGTCTGTGCCTGCCTGCAAGCACAGCCTGTGAAATCTCACAGTCCCAGGACCGATGCCTCCAGCCTCCTAGCTGAAGGTCTAAGGGCAAGCCCAGCTCTGCCATGGATGTGTGTCCTGAGGGACCCCACGGGGACAGATCATAGTTGAAGGCGACTGTAGGAAGCAGAATAAACTTGGGCTTGGCCCAAGAGGAGGCAGTGGAGGCAGGGACCAGAGGGACAGCACTATTCATGGAGTGCCTACTGTGTGCCAGCCTGTTCCATGCTTCAGGGTTCTGTTGAAACCACCCACAATCCTGCAAGATCCTGCCCCAATCTGCAGATGAGGAAACTGAGTCTCTGAGAGGTGCAGTGACATCTTCAAGGTCATACAACCTGGGGTGACAGTGTCAAATTCAAGGTTATCTGACCCAAGGGCTGGGGACAGTGGGGGCTGAAGAGGCACAGAGTAGGGCTTTGAGGGCAAACAGGCGTGATCTTGCTGCCACTGTTGTTCTCAATGCAATTAGATGACTCTCCCCGGCTCACAGCCCTCCAGTGACTTTTGCCCTGAATATGAAGTTCAGTCTCTCTGCCACGCCCTGCAGGGCCCATGCCATCTGTCCTTCAACCCCTTGGTCTCTTGGGTGGCACGAAATCCCTGCCTGCCCCAGGGGCTTTTAAATTCAAATATAAAAAATTTAATTAATTAAATGTAATCATTTAATGGTAATTAAGCTTAACTAGTTTAAATGACTTTACTAATTAACTTAGATCGAGTTCACTGCTTCTCCTTAGGGAGTGATCATGGGGTGATGCTGGAAGAATGGGGGAAGCACGGCTTTCCGCGAGGGCCTCCTCCCTGCCTGATGCCCTGGCTGAGCAGGCCCAGGTCTGTCTGAGCCCTGCTACAGCTAAGGTTCTAGAACACAACGTGGCACATAGGAGGTGCTCAGATAACGCGTGCCATGGGCCAAGCCCTGTGGAGAACAACCCAGATAAGGCTCTGCTGTCAAGTTCATGCTGTGCCTCCTTTTCCTTGGATGTCGTGGGAATAGGGAGCCATGGAGGGTTTGGGAGGCAGACAAGGAAAGAATTTCCTAGGCTAGTGCCCAGAGCAACTCCCCCATCCCCAACCAGAGCTTGCAGCTGCCGCTGCCTCCCCAGGCCTCCCCAAGTCCCCAATAAGGCTGGCCCAGAACAGGAATAGAGCAGCCCACGGCTTCTGTGAGGACAGAGTGGGTGGCTGCAGCTAAACCTGGCTTGGCAGGTGGCTCATTGGGGCGGGGCAGAGCCTCAGCTTGGGGTAGGGACTAGGGGCAGGACACCTGGGTTTCTGGGCTTCCCTGGCTCTGCCTCACTCTCTGGTGGCCTCAGGAGGGGTCAGAGCCTCACTGAGCCTCTGTAACCTCCAGGAGAAGCTGGCTGCCCTGGGCATGAAGACACACAAGCTCTGATAAACATAGTACAGCCGATGTATATATAGACCCTCCCACCTGGTTTCCAAAAGGATTTGCAACAGCTTTCACAAAAGGCGAAGAAATGAGCATTGAGAGTGAGCCAGGGTTTACACATGGGCCCCTCACGTCACAGGCCTGGGGAACTAGAGCAGGGACAAGAAGATGGAGTCCAGATCCCTCCAGGAATCGTGTCTGTATGTGAGTGAGCTCCCCATCAGGGCAGGTATGCAAGCAGAGGCCGGCAGGCCTTGGTGGGGGCGTGGTCGAGGGGATTGGTGCATCAGGGAGAGGTGGGGTCAGAGGTCAAGCCCCTACTGGAAGATGAGGTGACTGGTCCTGCCTGCCCACCATGGCCCCTGCCCACAAGGAAACCAGGATGAGATAATAATGCTGGTGTTGGGGGCCTGTATTCATCTGTTTCATTGTTGCTATAACAAAATACCACAAACTGGATGATTTCTTCTTTTTTCTTTTTTTAAATGGATACAGGGTCTCAATCTGTCACCCAGGCTGGTGTGCAGTGGCAATTACCGCTCATTGCAGCCTCGATCTCCTGGGCTCAAGCAATCCTCCCACTTCAGCTCTTGGAGTAGCTGGGCCTGCAGACAGGCACCACCACATCTGGCATTTTTGTAGGGATGGGGTGTTGCTATGTTGCCCCAGCTGGTCTTGAGCTCCTGGCCTCAAGCGATCCTCCCGCCTTGGCCTCCCAAAGTGCTGGGATTACAAGTGTGAGCCATGTGCCCAGCCCAGACTGGGTACTTTCTAAACAACAGAAATTTCTCAGGGTTCTGGAGGCTGGGAAGTCAAGATCCAGGCTGGCATCTGACACGGCCTTCCTGCTGTGTCCTCCCATGGCAGAAGGAAGGCGGAAAGGCAAGAGAGTGCTGCAAGGAGCAGGGGAGGGCAAAACGCCCTTTTATTACAACCAGCCCCCTGGGTAACTAACCCACTGGGAGATGGCTGGCGGCTTTCATCCATTCAGGAGGGCGGGCCCCCAGGACCTAATCCCGCTGTGAGGCCCCACCCCAACACAGCAGCTTGGGGGACACATTCAATCCTGCTGGCCCCTGACCATTCCCTGGGGGAAGAGGGACTTGACCACTGTTTCGGGGCTGCTGGAGCCTGAGCCGCCAGGTGGGCAGCACGGGCCTTCTTGGGACCTGCCCTCAGAAGCAGAGCCCGGCTCCGAGGGAGGGCATGGGAGCGGGAGCGAAGCTCGGACGACGCTAACCCCTGGCATGAGTGCTGCCTGCTGTCTGGCCTGAAGCTCCTGCCTTCCCTTCTCTGAGGTGCAGAGTCCTCAGCCAGCACAACGCGTGAATCGGCTCGCTTCTAGAGAGCCTTCCCAGGGCGGACACCTGGAATAAACAGAACAGCAACACTGCCCCCAGACCACCTCCCGCACAGCCTTGCTACCTGCTGTCTGTGCTGAGCCTTGTGGCAGCCTTCCTGCACCTGCCCTGTCTGCTGTGAGCAAGGCCGGCTCCTCCTGGTCTTGCGGGGGAGGCGGTCAGCAGGGCAAGAATGAAAATAAATAAATGTGAAGAAAGTGCGGCAGGACAAGGGTGGTCAGGGAGGCATCTGAGCAGACCCCTGAGCGGGAGCACATCCAGGGAAGAGCATTGCGGGCGGAGAACAAGACAGCCCGGGCAGAGGCCCTGCGCCGCCAGGCTCGGGGTGAAGCGCAGGGAGCCAGGCTCAGGGTACAGGGGAGGCGGGGGCGGGCACCCAGGGTGGGGCACTGTGGACCATGAGGAGGCCCCCACCAAAGACAGGAGCTGCAGCAGGGATCTGGAGGAGAGGCTTCCCGCCCTGGCCTCTAGAAGGGAATTCGCCAAATCCTCCCTCCACAGCCTCACTGCTCCTGAGCAGGCCTGTCTGCTGGGTTTTCTTTCTCCTTTTTTTTTTTTTTTTTTTTTGAGAAGGAGTGTCACTCTGCCACCCAGGCTGGAGTGTAGCAGCGCGATCTCAGCTCACTGCAACCTCCGCCTCCCAGGTTCAAGCGATTCTCTTGCCTCAGCCTCCCAAATAGCTTGGATTACAGACGTGCGCCGCCACGCCCGTCTAATTTTTGTATTTTTTAAAGTAGAGACGCAGTTTCACCATCTTGGCCAGACTGGTCTCGAACTCCCGACCTCAGGTGATCCACCTACCTCGGCCTCCCAAAGTGCTGGATTACAGGCGTGAGCCAACACGCCCGGCCTGTCTGCTGCATTTTTAATGCTGCCTGATGAGGAGGCTCTCACGGCTGTAATTGAACAGAAAGTCCACATGCCTCTGCCATCTCCGGGTCCAGAGACTCATTAATCCCGGGCCTGGAAGAGGCGCCTGCCCGGACCCTGCTGCCTGACAGGAAATGCGGACGTCCGGGGGAGGTGGGGCCCGGCCGCTCCCTATCCCCATTCGCCCACTTCAGGGCCAGGGAACAGGGGAGAGGGGCCCTGCCGCTTGAGACCTCCAGGGAGGCCATGGGTAGTATAAACTGTCAAGGGCCTGGGCTTCGTAAATGTTAGTGAACTGTACACTGGCTTCCCCACTCTGATGGCTGGACATGCTCTGTAAAAGCAAAAGTGTCCAATAAATGGCAAGGGAACTGGAAACGACTGGGGCTGCAGTCGTGCGTGGAGGAGCCTGCTCTCTGTGAAGGGCTAAGGCGTCCAGCCAGGCCTGCGAGCCGCGAGCTGCGCGGTGAGCTGCGGGGCGCTGGGTAACCTCAGGGGCGCGCATGGTAAATCGCTAGGCTTTGGGTCTGCTGCTCTCTGCAAGCTGCAGAGTCCCCGGAAGCCCTGAGGGCCGGGTCAGGGGGTGCACACGGGTAGGACAGCCACGGAGGCCGAGAACTGGGCTGACGCGTGGCAAGCCCGCAGCCTCCAGCCGCGCCGAGGACACACGAGGACGCGGACTGGCGCTCGGGGCCGGGCGGGGCTCCAGGGCACGCGGTTGAAGCCGAGCTCTACCGCCCCCTGGCGGCTACAGGAGACGGAACCTGGGGCCGCGCCCCATCAAAGGATTCATTCCCTTCCTCCCCGCTTCCCTCCCTCCCTCATTCATTCTTTCATGTGTTCATTCAGCCGAAGCCGAGCGCTCCCTCGGTGTCGGCAGCATTCTCAGTGCTGACGACACAACAGTGACAAGTCAGGTCTCGTCTTGGATAACCCAGGATAATGAGCTAGATTGGCTGGGCCTGGTGGGCGGAGGCTATTTGAGCCAGGGTGGTCCTGGAAGACGTCGCTAAGGAGGTGACATGGGAGACCCGGATGGGATTGTGGGGAGCCAATCACAGGAAGACGGGGGAGGGGGTGTTCTACACAGAGTGGACAGCCAGTGCAAAGGTCCTGGAGTGAGAACAAGTCTTCACGATTGAAGGATGGAGGGAGGGAGACAACAGCTCCCAGGAACTATTAGCCCCTGTGCCAGGGAAGGGTTAGTGGGCAGAGACCTGATCCAGACAGGGGCTGGAGGACAGGAGGAGTGCGGCAGGACAAGGGTGAGACAGACCCCATGGGGACCCTCCTCCTGGGAACACACCCTAAGCTTCCTCAGAGGGCCACAGAGGCCCTGCTCTCAGACCTTGAGCAGTGGTGGGCTGAGTCCCTCATGCCTGACCTGACCTGAGCCATCACACCCACCCTCCTGGCATGGGGATGAATCTGACTCCTTCCCAGCTGGTAAGAGCCAGTCCTGGGACTTCGGGGTACCCTGGGCACGGTGTGCTGAGCTCTTGGAGTCCCTGGGTCCTGACTGGTCCCCATGAGGGGGTGAATCTGAGACTGATGAACAGCCAAGGTGGACGCAAGTCCTTCAGGCCATCAGCTGAACTTCGAACCCAACGGTACCTGCAGCTGAGCACACCCTGCTTACGTGAGCAAATTCGCTGCTGCCCCAGCCATGCTGCCAGTGTCACAGGGCCAGACTGCAAGGGCGCCTTCATCAGGCTGCCCCCACTCCCCCCGGAGCCTTCTGCGGAGCCCACCACCTGTCCCCAAGTCTGTTTTTCTCTTCTAAGCTGTGTGGCTTTGGGCAAGTGATGTCAGCTCTCTGGGTCTGTTTCCCCATCTGTAGACTGGAGGTCACGTAACCTCCATGAGGTCACCGTGTCCAGCCCAGGTGCAGTGTCTGGGGTGCTCGCCGCTCTGTGCACCTGACTGACTGTCACTACTCCAGGACAGTGGGATGGGTGGCCACCGGCAGTGGGCTGGGCCTATATGTTCGCTGCTCTGTCCAGCGTCAGTACAGGGCCTGGTGCCTGGATGATCACAGGATGTTACCTCGTCACAGCCCTCTGGGGTCCTCTGTGTCCTCAGATATAGAAGGGCCTGATGGGTCGGCAACCCTCCCTCCCCTAAGCACGACACCCTGGCCCTGGCCCAGAGGCAAGGGTCCCTCGAGGGGCCACAACCTTCCCCAAGTAAGAGGGGGGCTCACAGGTGTCACATGCAGTCTCACACAACCTTTAATCCTTTTTTTTTTTTTTAATTAAAACAGCAACCAGGTAACTGCCCCAACCCATCAGGGAAAGGACCCGGGATGGGCAGTCGTTTTTTCAAAAAAATATATTTTCTTTTTTTAAAAACACCACCAAAGCAAACCCATAGCCCCCGTCGAGCCAGTCCTCAGGGAGAGTGAGCTGGAAGGCTCCCCCTGCACTTCTCTGAGCAGAGATCTTGGGCCCCTCCCACTGGACCCCAGCCTGAGCAGAGGGCGAGGCTGATACCCTAGGGGGTGGGGGGAAAGCGATCAGATCCAAACCATGCAAGAAAAACAAGCCAAACCCATAAAGCAAAAGAAAAAATCAACAGAGGATAAATTAAAAAAAACGAAAAGGTGAATGACACCGATTAGGGTGGCGGGCAGGACTGGGTGGCCCAGTGTGCCCCGCAGAGGCCCCGTTCGCCAGTGCCAGCGGAAGGCCTTGGGCTGCTCATGGCATCTCCCTCATGGGAGTCTTGGGGGATTCACACAGCTCATCCCCTCTTGTGTACCCCGCACCAAAGCCGGGATAGAGGTGTGGCCACCCTGGGCCAAAGTGTGCAAAGTCCATTCAGTCAAGAGATTAAAAAAATATACAACTTGGGTGGCATCCAGGCTGGGCAAGAGAGTGGCCCATTCACCCAGGCACCAGCGGCCTGCTGTGCAAGGGGCAGCAGCATCCACAGGGGGCATCCAGGCCCCCTCAGTCCAGGATCTCAGCAGCTGGAGACGGGTCCTTGGAGCAGCAAGGAGAGGCACTGGTGGGGCCGACAAGGGCCTGGCTGGGAGCCCCGATGGTCTGCTTCTTTGGCACTTGGGACAAATGGCTCGCTGCAGAGTCAGGTGGGAGCAGGCCCCTCGGTTCCTCCCAGGTGCCCTGGGCCAGGATGGCAGTAGCTTATGGTGTGGTGAGCACTGCCCCCGCAGATGGGGCTGTGGGGCTCTGGAGGGCCGGAGTGGGGTCCGAGGCCCAGCCCCTATGAGTCTTCGCCCAGGATCTCCTTCACGAAGGCAGCAATGTCTGTCTTCTTGGTTTTGTGCAAGGTGAAGAAGGGGTGCTCCTGGGGATGACAGAAGGCACAGTCACCATGGAGGGGGTAGCGGGAAGGGGAGGTGGCCACTCCTCCCCAACCAGCTCCAGCCCAAGTGTTCCTCCTGACTGGCAAAATCCTACTCATCCTTCTAGGACCTCCACCCCCAGGAGGCCCTCCATGACAGTCACAGATGGCATTTGTGGCTCCTCCTCAGCTCTCTTGTGGTCACTCTCCAGCCACACTGACCTCCCTTTCCCCCGACACATCAGGCCTCTGCCCATGCTGGACCTTGTGCTTGGGACAGCCTCTCCATCAGCAGATAACCCTTATTCATCCTTCCAGGTTCAGTTCAAATGGTACCTCCTCCATGAAGCCTTCCCTGATGCCACCCTTGGCCCCTCTGCCCCATTCTGTCACACACTGCCTGTGTATCCTTTCCAGGGCCTGGCATGCAGGAAGGAGGGAGGAGGGAGCCAGATATGCAGAAGCAAACAAATGACCAAGCACCTAAAGGAGTGAACACAGGACCAGCCGGAGGAGCTACCCATCTGTGTGCAGGATGTAGCCCTCTCCCCAGAGCCCCACCCAGCCCCAGCCAGCCCTGAAGAGCAAGGCAGGCACCTCCCGCCCATACTCACCATCAGCTCCAGGTAGCTCATACGCTCTGCGGGGTTCTTCCTCAGGCTAGGAGAGAATAGTGCAGCTGTGGCCAGGCTGGCAGGGAGGAAGGAAGCCCAGCCCCCGAGGGCCAGCCAAGCCACTCTGGGATTGCCCCAGGCCTGGCAGCAGGGGACACGTGCACCCAGGGAAGAAGGGACAGGAGTGTCCAGGGCTTCTCCCAGGGTGGAGAGGCATTCATAGGGGCAAACTAGAGACTCGCAGCAAGTTTCTCTGGCTCTTGGGGTCCTGGTTTTCTTGTCTCCATAGTGACCTAGGAATTTTCATATCAACACCAAAATGGGACTGCCATGTTCTGCCTAACAAGCATACACTTGGCATCCTCAGTCAGGAGAGAAAACTCCTTATCATGGGTTCTGGGAGAGGTTAGTCCCCAGTTAAAGGGGTCAGACTGCCCAGGGACACTGCTGGGCTCCTCTGTTGCTAATTATGGTCAACAACAAAAGTGCTGGGACCATGGGTGTGAGCCACCGCACCCGGCCGCTTCTTCCTTACCCATTTCTCGCTCTGTTTAATTATGGTCAGAGAAGTTGGTCTGTATGACTTTGCCTTCTTCCTTATTCTCTCTGTAACCTCAAACATGATTTTTTTTTTTTTTTTTTTGAGAGAGAGAATCTCGCTCTGTCGCCCATGCTGGAGTGCAGTCGCATGATCTCTGCTCAGGCTCACTGCAACCTCTGGCTCCTGGGTTCAAGCAATTCTCGTGCTTCAGCCTCCTGAGTAGCTGGGATTACAGGCGTACACCACCATGCCTGGCTAATTTTTCTATTTTTAGTAGAGACAAGGTTTCCCCATGTTGATCAGGCTGGTCTCCAACTCCTGACCTTGTAATCCGCCCACCTCAGCCTCCCAAAGTGCTGGGATTACAGGCATGAGCCACCGCGCCCAGCCTCTCAAACATGATTTTTATAAGGCTCCTGTGGGGCATTCTTTAATTTGGTACAAAGTTCTAGATATCAATAAAAGCAAACTTGTTTTTTGTGTTCAAATCTTCCATACACTTTGTTCTCTTTTCAGTCTATCTGATTTGTCCACTTCTGGAAGAACTATACTAAAATCTCCCACCAGGATCATCGTTTTGTCAAATGCGCCTCATGCTCCAGCTGTTTCTGCCTTACATATTTTGATGCTATGTCATCTGGGGGTTTATTTGCTAAAACAAAAAGGAACAGGGCCCAGGAAGGTGCAGGGATCTGGCCGGGGGGCGGGGGTGGGGTGGCAGTGACAGGTGCTCAGCAGCACCCAAGACTCACCACTGAGCAGTGAAGTCCACAAACTCGGGGGAGAAACGGTCGGCTGGGAGCTGGGGGGACGGCTCCTCCACCACCTGCTTCAGCTGCTGGAACGGGGTCCCCCAGGACTCATAAGGGAACCGCAGGATGGCCATCTCAATCTGCAGCGGTGACAGGGGGGGGTCAGAGGCCCCGGCCCCAGATACACCCACACTCTGCACCCAGGAGCCAGGGTTGGGGGCTCCCACCCATCCTGGTCCCAGAGCCAGGCCTCAAAGCTGCACAGCTCATCTCCCTATCCCATCCCAGTAGAACAAAGGCAAGAAAGCTCTTAGCTCCTCCGACCCAGCCAGCAGGACCCAGCTCAGGAAGTAGATCTGGCCGACGCCACGACTGGTGGGACCATCGCTGGGTTTTCAGACAACCTGAATTCTGAAGATTTTACAAAGCAATGCAGGTTCCAGCTGCTCTGGAAAAATCTGAGGAGGTGGCAACCTCGGGCCGCAGCCTCATGAGCCAGGTGGGCAGGTCCCAGGTGGTCACAGCCATTCCCCGCCCTAACATCTGAACATCTCAGACTTCAGCATCTGCTGTCATTTATTTGGGCTGCTGTTTTCACAGAGGAGGCACGTGGGAAATGCTACACACACACACACACGCGCGCACACACACACACACACACACACACACACGGCTGTCCCCAAGGCCACAGAGTGTGAGACCATAAGGCTGCTTCGCCTCTGCACCCATGAGCCTGCAGCCTCATCTTCTGCAGGGCCCCGGCAGTTTCCCTCCTAGACAAGTGGCCTGTGTGGCCACATGTGCCCTGCTGGATCCGGATTTCCTGCGGGTGACATCGGGCCGGTGGGTCTCTGTCATCGCTCCAAGCTCCCAGCCCTGTGTCTTCCCTGTGGTTGGCAAGAAGTCATCATGGAAGGGATGGACTAGCTAGGACTAGTCTGGGCTCCAGTCATGACGACTGGATGAAAAAAACAAGTCATGTCAGCCCTGGCTCCAGCCTGGAAGAACAGAGAATTCCGAGGCTTCAGCACAAGGGCCCTCACTGATGGGCCGTCCTCACCATGATGAACGGAAGAGACCTCAGCACAAACACTTGGCGCTGGCAACTGGAGCCTGGACAGGACCCTAAGGACTGTGCTGAGAACGTGCCTCCCATCAAGCTAGAGGCCTTTTCCAGCTCAGACACAAACATATCCACACAGGCAGGGCCCACTGCGTGTGTGTGCGTGTGTGCACATGTGTTCACAGGACAAAACCGTACCTATTTGGGGGGCTTTTCTCTGCACTCACTGACTGCAATATGTAGAGCAAGTACCCCATATGAGCTGCAGGAGAAGGGCCAGTGGCCATGAGAGTTATAATTAGAAAAGCAGAAGTGTCCAAATCCTCAACCTCGTACTCCTTCATTTTTTCTAAAGAGCTCAAAAATACCTGGCCGTGGTGGCTCACGACTGTAATCCCAGCACTTTGGGAGGCTGAGGCAGGCAAATCACAAGGTCAGGAGTTCAAGACCAGCCTGGCCAACATGGTGAAACCCCGTCTCTACTAAAAATACAAAAAATTAGCCGGGCATAGTGGCGGGCACCTGTAATCTCAGCCACTCCAGAGGCTGAGGCAGGAGAATAGCTTGAACCTGGGATGTGGAGGTTGCAGTGAGCCGAGATCACTCCACTGCACTCCAGCCTGGGCAACAGAACAAGACTCCGTCTCAAAAAAAAGCTCAAAAAATGAAAAACAACAAAAATAGCCTCCGGGCACAAAGATGTGCCATATGGTATTATCTGCCAGGAAATGTTTAGAAGCAGCCTGAATGTCCAGCACCAGGGGCCGGCCCCACTGTGAGGGTGGAGACCCAGCCAGGACCGTAGTCACACCCCTGTGACTCCCCAGCGACAACACTAATAGGCCAGCACCCAGTCAGCACTCGCTACTGGCCAAGGGCCATCCCTGGATGACCCCTGTCTGTTCTGGGTGATTCCCACTGGCATCCTGAGGCTTGTGCAGTGAGTGGGAAAAAGCCAATGCCAAGAGAGCGCTGGGGCCCTTGCAGGATGGAGTGAGGCCGAGACCAGGGTCCCACCCAGGGTGACTCTCCCGACTCTGTTTCACCAGTCACTTCCCCAGGATGGCCAAGAATTTCAAATGGAAGGAAAACATCAGGAACAAGGGAAACATCCCACATCAGCAGACAGGGTGAGTGAATGGTGGCAGATGGTTATGGAGTCTTTGGAAGGGATACATACAGGAGTCTATCACAATTTAGAGAAATTGGCCAGGTGCGGTGGTGGCTCACACCTGTAATCCAAGCACTTTGGGAGGCCGAGGCGGGCAGATCACATGAGGTTGGGGGTTCGAGACCAGCCTGACCAAGATGGAGAAACCCCGTCTCTACTAAAAATACAAAATTAGCCAGATGTGGTGGTGCAAGCCTGTAATCCCAGCTACTTGGGAGGCTGAGTGAGGCAGGAGAATCATTTGAACCTGGGAGGCAGAGGTTGTGGTGAGCCGAAACTGTACCATTGCACTCCAGCCTGGGCAACAAGAGCAAAACTACATCTGAGAAAAAAAACAAAACAAAAAAAACAAAACAAAAACCAGAGAGAGAAAAATATGAACAATATGTAATGCTGTAAAATAAAAATAAAAAAGTTTTTTAAAAAGAAGCATTACGAGGCTGGGCGCAGTGGCTCACACCTGTAATCCCAGCACTTCGGGAGGCTAAGGTGGGTAGATCAGAGTCAGGAGTTTGAGACCCGCCTGGCCAACATGGTGAAACTCCATCTCTACTAAAAATACAAAAATGAGCCAGGCATGGTGGCACACGCCTATAGTCCCAGCTACTCGGGAGTCTGAGGCAGGAGAACAACTTGAACCTGGGAGGCAGAGGTTGCAGTAAGCCAAGATCACACCACTGCACTCCAGTGTGGGCGACAGAGCGAGACTCTGTTTCAATAACAACAAAAAAGAGAAGCGTTACATATTGTTCATATTTCTCTAAATTATAATAAAATGTATTTTATATACATATATATAATAAAAATATTATATATATTATATAATGCACAATATAGGCACTGAAATGGGGTAAGAGGTGTCTCTAGGTAGCTAACTACAGTCATTTTCCCCTTACTTTGCCTCTATATTTTTATGTTAGGTTTCCACTACTTTTGTAACTTGTGGGAGAAAAACCTAACCCGTGCCCAAAGAGGCCACCTCCACTTCCACCTCCCTGTATGCGCCTGCCGATCTTCCATCAAGCCGGGAGCATTCCCTGTCCTTGAACCTGAGCTGGCCTGTGACTTGCTGACCAAACAAGGAGGCAGAAGTGATGCTGTGCCAGTTCCAGGTCGAGCACTTCAGAGGACTTCCTTTTGGATGCCAGCCATCATGAAAGAACTCCAACTGTGCTGACACTGCCATGCTCTGAAGCCCAGGGAGCAGGCCAATGTGAGTAAGTCGCATGGAGAGGCCAGGCGGAGGAGGCCCATGTTTGTGAGGCCGTGTTGGGACTTTCAGACCAGCCCAGCCCAGCCCAGCCATGACCCAAGCCAGCGCCAGGTACAGCAGAAGAGCCATCCAGCTGAGCCCAGCCACAATGCTGGAAACATGAGAAATAAGAAACTGCCGTTGGTTTGGGTCAGTAGGTTCCGGGGTGGTTTGCTATGCAATATTTGATAACCAAAATATACACTTAGCACACACTTGTCCAAGTTCCATCAGCTACATCAGAAGGCCACTAGCCGTGGTGGGCCCAATAATTATGATGGATGGACAGATGGAAGGGAGACAGAGAGGTGGGGATGGGACATAAGGGTGTGTGTATGTGTGAGGTGGTCATGAGTGGGGTCTCTAATATCCAACCAGTTCTGTGCAGTCTAAATACAGCAAGAACTTGTCCTTTGCATCTAACCTAGGACTTGGAAAACTGTTATTGCAGATACAGCACCTGCCTTCAGGCTGAATATTCCTCTCCACCTCAAAAAAAAAACTTTAATTGAAAAATTACATGTCACCAATTAAAGAAAATTGAAGGTATGGCCCAGTCCCACCTCTCTGACAAAATTATTTCGACTTTGAGTCTTTCCCAGTCACTGTCTACAGATACACTATTTATAAAGTTACAGCCACAGGCCAGGCGCAGTGGCTCAAGGCTGGGCGTAGTGGTTCATGCCTGTAATCCCAACACTTCGGGGGGCCAAAGCGGGTGGATCACCTGAGGTCAGGAGTTGGAAACCAGCCTGGCCAACATGGCGAAACCCCGTCTCCGCTAAAAATACAAAAGTTAGCTGGGCATGGTGGCAGGCACCTGTAATCCCAGCTATTCGAGAGGCTGAGGCAAGAGAATTGCTTGAACCTGGGAGGCGGAGGTTGCAGTGAGCTGAGATTGCACCATTGCACTCTAGCCTGGTCAACAGAGTGAGACTCCCTCAAAAAATAAAAAAATAATAAAAAAAGGCCAGGCGCAGTGGCTGACGCCTGTAATCCTAACACTTTGGGAGGCAGAGGCAAGCAGATAACCTGAGGTCAGGAGTTTGAGACCAGCCTGGCCCACATGGCGAAACCCCATCTCTTCTAAAAATACAAAAATTTGCCAGGTGTGGTGGCTCACGCCTATAATCCCAGCTACTGGGGAGGCTGAGGCAGGAGAATTGCCTGAACTCGAGAGGTGGAGGTTGCAGTGAGCTGAGATCGTGCCATTGCACTCCAGGCTGGGCGACAAAGTGCGACTCTGTCTCAAAAAAAAAAAAAAAAAAAAAAAAGCTGGGCATGGTGGCACAAGCCTGTAATCCCATTTACTTGGGAGGCTGAGACAGGAGAATCACTTGAACCTAGGAGGCAGAGGTTGCAGTGAGCCGAGATTGTCTCACTGCACTCCAGCCTCAGCAAGAAAGTGAGACTCTATCTCAAACAAATAAAAATAAAAAATAAATAAAGTTCTAACCACATGATGATAATAACGATGGTAGCAGCAACACCAGTAAAACCCACAACACCAGCGTCAACTCTCTACCCACCAGACACTTCTCTTCCCTCAACCTTCCCCCACCCAGGCACACAGCAGGCACAGCCCCACCTCAGGGCCTTTGCACCTGCACCCCCGGTCTACCCTGCTCGCAGGTCAGCAGGGTGCCCTCTTTGCAGAGGCCTCCACATCTGCAACAGTGGCCTTCCTTCTGTCCCCAGGGCCACCCCCACCTGCCCCACTCTTCTCCACCCCTGTGGCATCAAAAGAAATTTATTTGGTCTTTGTTCCTGGCACAGAGCTCCTAAAACCCTTGGAATTTCCTGAGTGACAGGAGTGGCTTTGTTATCCACAAGGAGCCTGAGTTTATGCTAATGAGGTGACTCAGGGTGAGGCCCCTAGACAGCCTCAGGACCGGGCTGCTGCCCAGAAAACCCAGCTGATTATACAGGGTGGGAACTCTCAGCATCACCCGCCAACTGACACTGAGAGGAGGGGGCTGCAGACTGTGCTCCATAAAAACTTTCAGTGGGTGCGGTAGCTTGTGCCTATAATCCCAGCACTTTGGGAGGCCAAGGTGGGCAGATTGCTTGAGCCCAGGATTTCAAGACCAGCCTGGGCAACATAGTGAGACTCCTCTATAAAACATTTAAAAAATTAGCTGGGCGTGGGGGCACACACCTGTAGTTCCAGCTACTTGGGAGACTGAGGTGGGGGGATGGCTTGAGCCTGGGAGTTCAAGGCTGCAGTGAGCTGCGATCGCACCACTGCACTCCAGCCTAAGCAACAGAGTGAGACCCTCTCTCAAAAAAAACTTCTCCATGTGAGGTCGGGCGCAGTGGCTCATGCCTGTAATCCCAGCACTTTGGGAGGCTGAGGCAGGCAGATCACTTGAGGTCAGGAGTTCGAGACCAGCCTGGCCAACATGGCAAAACCCCACCTCCACTAAAAATACAAAAATTAGCAGGGCATGGTGGTGCCTGTAATCCCAGCGACTCAGGAGGCTGAGGCACAATAATCGCTTGAACGCAGGAGGCAGAGGCTACAGTGAGCTGAGACTGTGCCACTGCACTCCAGCCTAGGTGACAGAGTGAGACTCTGTGTCAAAAACAACAATAAAACTCCATGAGCTTGAGAAGCCTGTAGGTTGGGCAAGCACAGAGAGGTACCAGGAGGGTGCCAGGCCCTGAGAGGGCATGGCAGCTCTGCACCCCACACTCACACCCCTCCCCCCATGAGTCTCTTCCATCTGGCTGGTCCTGAGTTATATCCTTTCTGATAAACTAGTAAACACAAGTCAAGTGTTTTCCTGAGTTTTGTGAGCCATTATCAAAAACCTTAGGAGAGGGTCGTGGGAAACCCCAATTTGTAACGGGTCAGTCCAGTAGTATGGGAGACCCACTACTTCCAACTGGTGTGTGATGTTGGGGGCAGTCTGGTGGGAGAGAGCCCTTAACATGTGAGGTCTGTGCGAACTCCAGGTAGCATGAGAACCGAACAGAACTGCAGGACACTGGGTGGGTGTCTGGAGAATCTGAGAATGAGTTGTGGTGTTGGAAAACACCCTGCCACTGCTTCTCACCACATCTTACTGATTTCATCTGATGGCCTCATCCCCAACACCAAATAGTCAAAGGGACTGGGGACAAGCAGGAATGTCCTGGGCCAGGCTTCCCTGGGCAGAGAAGGAGCTGATGCCCAGAAAACTCCATTGGTCCCAAGCCACGCAGCTGGCCAAGGCCACCGGCCTGAGCCCTACCTGCTGATGGCATCATCCTTCCACACATCTCCTGCACAACTTCCTAGCCCTGGCTGGGGGACACATCCTGGTGGTCTTCCCATCCTTCCAATCCACTATCCACATGGGAGTCAGAGCAGGCTCACCCACACCTTGACCTGAGCCCCGACATGGAAGGCATGGGGTTTTGCCAGGCAATTCCAGAAGCAATTGCTCTGGGCCCATCCCTACACCTGGACTTCTGCCACATCTGCTCTCACCCTACCCAAGCCAGGGATGCCTTCGGCCTCCGCAGGCCCAGGATTGAGAGTCCACCCACCCTTCCTACCATTCCACAGCAAGGTACCAGGACGCCACTGGCAACAAACCTTCTGCTATGAAATATTTTTGAAAAGATCTTCACCATCTTGCTTTTGCATGATTTACATACCAGGAACTCACATAATTTGGGATTGGCTGTGATTTCTCAACAAGCACCAAGAACTCCAGAGAAAGCCCTGTGGCCACCATATCACAAAGCGCCCAGGACTTCATGATGAGCGACCCTGACCCTAGGACGTTCCCCTAAATCGACGGTAATTTCTGATGGCATGTTTTCTTCTCAGATTTTGAAGCCAATACTTCTTTCCAGAACCTAAACTATTTGAGGAGTCCCCCAAAAGCTCAGGGCCCCAGGCACGGCTCCACCCACCCCACCTGACCACTAAGGGCAGGCCCTGGCCCCACACAGTACCATGGTAATGCCCAGGCTCCAGACGTCGGACTTGACATTGTAGCCCTTCTGGTTCAGCTCCGGGTTGATCCTCTCAGGCTGCAGGAGGGAACAGTGAGGCGTGAATACCCGCCCCAGGTAGGCCTTGCCTCCCAATCCCCAAACTGAGCGCTCAGCTTAGCCCACCTGCCCATGTGACAGGGGAAGAAACTGAGGCTAGGAGGGCCTGGGTCATGCTTAGAAGGCCCAACCCTTGCCTCGGGCTGCCCCTACCTGGGAGCAGGCCCCTAAGGCCCTCCTGACAATGAGGGTGGGGCAGGACCGGCACAGCCCACCACTGTCCTCCGTGGAGGTTGTTCATACAGCTTATCACCCAACTGGGGCACTGTGGGGGTCAGTTAACAACAGGGTACAGAAGGGCTGCCCCTGGGCAGCAAGACACAGGTGGCCCCACTATGGTAGGAAACACAGTGTGGGGAGGCTCTGCCCGACGGGTAGAGGGCATGGCCGGGGTGGCTGATTTGGGCGGATCTCTCCCCGTCCCATCCTCTCCTGAGCCTGGGGGGCTTAGGGACCACTCACGGCCATGTAGGGCTTGCAGCCAGCATCCATCGTCTTGGCCACAGAGTCCACCAAGTAACCACTGATGCCAAAGTCACACATCTTCACATGGCCCTCCTTGTTGATAAGGACATTGGAGGGCTTCACATCTGCCAGGAAAGGACATGCCTCAGCCACGTCTGTGGAGCATGACTGGAGGCAGGTGCCATGCTCTGCATAGCTGTGTCCCCCTCCCTCGCCAAGACCCCTCCTGTGCCCCCTCCCATGCCCCAGTGGGCAGGTTCCACCAGGGTCCCAAGGGTCGGACCAGGGAACTGAGGCTGCAAGAAGTGTCGGGCTAGCTGACGGTCATACTTGGTCCTCAGGGAACAGCCAGGACGTGCCCAGCCCAGCCAAGCCACTGCAAAGAAGGCAGGACTCCAGGTGCTTTGCTGGGGGCGCCGCACCTGCATCCACCCTCCAGACGTGAGATCCAGTGAGAGCCTGGCTTGTGTGGGTGCTCCCAGAGGGCAGCAGGATCAATTAAAGCCTGGGAGGCAGGATCTGTGTGTTTGGACATGGAGTCCCCACAGACCAGCATGGGAGACCAGCCTAGCAGGGATTCTCCATGCAAATACGCACAGGACACTCGCATCCCCGTGCCCTCCATGGGGATGTGTGTAAAGATGGAAATGCACATAAAAAGGACCAGAAGGTTCCGTGCCAAACGCCAACCACAGTGACCTGGAGGCGGGGGCTGGGATGGGCACCCAGTGGTCAACGGGAACTAAGCCTAATTCATTTTTTGAAAAGCAGTAAATCTGGAAAAATAGACTTGTGCTCAGCAGCAAAAAGGAACAAACCGACAACACCCCAGACCCGGGTGGGTCCAGAAACATCAAGCTAGTGAGGCTGATGTTCCAGAAAGGGCGAAACCAAGCCACCATGGGAAAACCAGACTTGTGGTTGCCTTAGGCACATGAGGGATGGCAGGGAAGGGGCCCAAGAGAACATTCTGGGCTGGGGTGAGGGAATTATCCTGCATCTTGGAGGGAGGTGGTTGCATGGGTGTGAATGTGATTATACGTACTCTGTGCTGGAATTTCACGATTTGTAAACTATACGTTAGAACAGAACCCGGTCCACCTTTCTCAGGACAAAGGTAAAGCCAGTCCTTCCTTCGAACACCAGCAAACATGAGGGGAGGCAGCTGCAGGGCTGCAGGTGGAAAGCGGCTGGGACCCCATCGGGCACATCACAACTTATCACTTCTCTGAGCCTCAGTTGCTCATAGGGAGACGTCCACCCGCCTTGGCCTGGGATCCCTCCCACTGGCTGCACCGTGCCTGGGTGGCTGCCGGGCACTGACCTCTGTGGATCACCGACAGCTTGCTGTGCAGATGCTCCAGGGCCCGCACGATCTGGCGGTGGGGTGGGGAGGAGGGAAGAAACAAGACTCTGTTATTCCTGGTCACATCAACAACGACAGCAGTAAGACCCCATCGATGTCCACCTGTCTCCTGCTCCCGCTGCACAGGCTAGGCACCTCCTCACCCCAGCCTCCTGCCCTGTCCTGGCATTTGCCCCAGCATCCTAACAATCCCTGTGCAGACACACTCAGCCTCCTGCCTCCTCTCACCCTCCCAGGCTCACCTCCCAGGGAGCCATCATCACTGCCTGCCAGGCTATTCTTGGATAAAACCCAGCTCTTGGCAGCCTTCCTGTCCCATCTCCCCTCCCATGGCAGAGCCAGTATTCTAGCAGCTTGGAGCCATTTCCCTTGGGAAGGATGGGTGGGGAGCCTGAGGCAGGCATATATTGTAAATGTTTCCAGATGCAGTGAGGATTGAACCAGTGTCACTAGTTCTATTTTCCTTTTTCCTTTGGCTACTGGGATGCTCAAGCCCAGTGTTGCTGCCCTCCCTCAAGGACTTTCTAAGACTCAAAAAGCACACATTTTGGATGCTAACCTTTCCCTCAACTTAGCTTGTACTTCTGTGAGCTGCCCCGGGGCATTTTCAGTATGATGCTGTTGTAAATACTAAATTCCTTTTTTTAAAAAAAAATGGTCTGGAACTTAAGAGTTGGAATCAATGGCTCAGACACCTGAATCTGCCAAATCTGTGGGGCTCCAGGAGCCCCAGGAGCTGAGGTCTCCTAAGCATGAAAGCTCTGGTCTGGGGTGGAAGAGAAGGGCCTATCCAGGGCAGCTGCCCAGGTTCAGGGGGCACACTGATGCCCAGCTCTGCCCAAGACACCAGTATCTGGCAGGCTCCATGCCTGCTGGAAGGGCTGGGCCTCTGCCTATGCACCTGGGACCCCCAGCCCACCCAGGCCACTCACAGACACAGCAATCTCCCCGAGGATGTCCTCTGGAATTGTCATGTTTTTATCCAGCACCTTCCGGTAGAACTTGTCCAGGGATGTGTCCATGAGCTCCATGCAGATCCACACATCTCCCTGTGGGTGACACCCAGAGCTCAGCCAGGCTGCTGGGCTGCCTGTGTCGGCACCACCTGCACTGCCTGCCCCAGCACCAGCCCCAGCCCCCTCCTCAATGTGTGCCCACCCACTCAGCCACAGTTCACTGGGCTCCCACCCACCCCCCACTTGCCTGCTTCTCCCCACCCTACACTTGTCCACGTCTCCCCACCCTCCAGCTCTGCCTGCACTGCCAGGTTCGGGTGCCAGCCTCCTCCATCTAATCCCTAATTCCAGGTGTCTCCAGGGAGGTGGGGGATTAGCACACAGCCTCACTGGGTCCCTCCACCAGAGTTTCAGGATGCACCTGCATCAGTTCCATGGCAAGAGCCGGCCCTGCTGACCGACAGACACCTTCATGCCGGCTGACCCCGGCAGATAACTCCCTGCCTGCAAGGACCTGCTCCCTCTTCCCCAGTGAACTCCTGAGGACCCTCCTGACAGGAAAGTTAGGAGATGCGCAGGGGGCACCCGCAGGCTGCAGGGGCCCCATTGGCTAGGAGCTGGCACAGAGGATGCTGAGCTCTTCATGAGTGAAGAGTGAGGCCAGGTGAGGCAGCCCTGACCTTGCCCTATTGCTGGACTCAGATGCCCTGATCTTGCCACAGCTCCTTGAGGGGCAAGTGACCAGTATGAGCCCAGCAACACCCAGGCTCCCAGCCTCCCTGCTCACCCACACCCACCCGGCTTGGTAGAAGGCAGCTCCACCATTCCAGCCTCAGTCACTCCCTCAGCACACACCCCATCCTGCCCACAAACCTAGAACCCAGATCTCATATCTCCACGGCCACTGCCTGCTCAGGCACCCCACGCCCCGTATGCCATGGGGATGCGAATGGTCACACAGGCAGAACTGAGTGCAGCCAAATGCCAGGCCTCAGGCCATGCCATTTAACTTCCGTGTCAACTTTAGGAGGCACCCACAACCACCAGCCTCATTTGACAGACAAGGAAACCGAGGCACTGAGCAGGACAGTAACAGCCAGGAGCTAGGGGAGCCCGGTGGTCTGGCAGGGCTGGTGTCCCTGGGAGCCGTGCTGGCCCCAGGTGGCTCCCCGTGCCCCCAGCACCTGGCACACTGGAGGGACTGAGTGACAGTGGGTTGCAGGCGACTGATAGGTGGGAGGTGGAGCTCCCCAGCTGTACCACGCGAGGACACACCTCTCTGAATAGTGCCCCATAGAAGGTGACAGTGTAGAAGCAGTCGACTGTGCGCATGTTGATGTCCAGGTCCATGAGCAGCCGCTTCTGCTCCTGTGAGTTCACAGTGGCCCGGATCCGCTGCAGGGAAGGACTGCCATTCAGAGGTTGCTGTGGCAGAGGCCAACACCCCCACTCATGACAGGAGGGCCAGGAGCTCAGAGGGCCACTGCCTAGTGTGCCCCAAAAAGCCTGGGCTCGGTACTGGTCACTGAGAGGGACAGGCAGGGCCCCATGGCAGGGCTCAGCTCACCTCCTCCAGGGAGCCCTCCCAGGTGCCTCCAGGCCCTGCTCACCTTCACGGCCATGATGGTGCCGCTCTGGGCGTGCCGCACCTTCTCCACCACTCCATAGGCTCCACGGCCCAGTTCCGAGATGGTCACCAAGTCATCAGCTTCCACCTCAAAGTTCTTGAGGGATGGAAAAGACAGAGAGTCAGTGGCCACCAAGCTGGAAGCCAGTCCTCACCCCTCGCCCAGTGGAGATAGCTGGACAGCATGAAGAGGACCAGCTGGTTAGATCTGGGCTCAAACCTCATACCTACCACTCCCTGCTGTGTGACCCTCAGCAAGTCACTTAACCTCTCTGAGCCTCACGTTGCCCTCTATAAAATAGACACAGTGCCAACACCCCAAGGCTGCTCTGGAGTGTGCTAAGACACCCATGAAATGCCCCGCCAGCAGGCAGAGCTCTGAGAAAAAGGGGCCCTGTCCCTCTTTCCCCAACCACACTCAGCTGACTGGAATGAGTCAGTCATTCAAAAACTGTTTACCAAGCATCCACAATGTGTTTTAGGCACTGGGGACACAGTGACAACAAAACAAGTCTTGCCTTCACAGATGTTTCCCTCTCTTGGGAGGGACACAAAAAGGAATAAGCAAGTAGATGAACAAGACAGCAGGTGGTGAGTGTCAGGGGGTGCGACAGCCTGGAGGGGGCATTGCCAAGGACAGGCCTAGGAAGTGGGGTTTCTTTTGTTTTAGACAGAGTGTCACTCTTGTCACCCAGGCTGGAGTGCAATGGGGTGATCTCAGCTCATTGCAACCTCCACCTCCTGGGTTCAAGCGATTCTGTCTCAGCCTCCTGAATAGCTGGGATTACAGGCGCCTGCCACCACACTGGGCTAATTTTTATATTTTAGTAGAGACAAGGTTTCACCATGTTAGCGAGGCTGGTCTTGAACTCCTGACCTCAGGTGATCTGCCCGCCTCGGCCTCCCAAAGTGCTTGGATTACAGGCGTGAGCCACCGCGCCCAGCTCTTTTTTTCTTTCTTTTTTTTTTTTTTGAAACAGGGTCTCACTCTGTCACCCAGGCTGAAGGGTAGTGGCATGATCATGCTCACTGCAACCTCCACCTCCTGGGCTCAAGCAATCCTCCCACCTCAGCCTCTCAAGTAGCCGGGACCACAGGCATGCACCACCACGCTGACCAATTTTTTTATTTTTGTACAGACAGGGTTTCGCCATGTTGCCCAGGCCTGGTCTCGAATTCCTGAGCTCAAGTGATCCTCTTGCCTCGGCCTCCCAAAGTGCTGGGATTATAGGTGTCAGCCACTGCACCTGGCCTGGGAGTAGGGTTTCTGTTGGGAGGACCTGGGCATAACACGGTCCCTGAGACAGGATTCTCAATGGCTAGTGCCCTTCCGAGGCTTCTGGAAGCATAAAACGCAGGTTTCCTAGGTGCTGGCCTGAGGGAATGATCCAGCAGGTCCAGGGAGGCCTAGGAGCCTGCATGTTCAATACTCTCCGCTAGGGCTAGGATGAGGTGCAGGGCCGTGCTCTCAGCTCGGAAACCTTCCTACCAGCTCTGAGCTCGCCAAGCTCCAGTCAGGCAGCCAAAGGTCCTCATTCCCTCCAGGAGGGTCAAAGAGTGGGTGGCCCAGGGCCACACAGCCAGCAGCGCAGGACAACACTCTTCTCCATAGCCTGACCCTCTCTGACCCCTCAGTCACCTCCCCGCATAGTGACCCTGCAGGGTCAGCTCTACCCACTCGTCAGGTGAAGTGAGAGGCCCTGCAGGGGTGGCGGCTGGCACCTACTCTGTCTCCAATGGTGATGAAGGTCCGGGAGTCCAAGTTCCGGGGGGGTCTGTGGAGAAAGAAGACTCCATGAGCTTCAGAGAGAACCACACCCTTCCCCCAAGAGCAGCAGCAGATGGGATAGTGTGGGGCCTGGCGTGGGAACCAGGTATATCCTGCCCCAGAGGCACCTCCTCGGACCACCTCCTCTCATTGGCTGCTGAGCATCTACACTGAGCTGGGCACGGCCTCATCGAGCCTCCAAGACGGGGTGAGAAGTGAGCGGAGCAGAGCAGATGGTGCTGCATGAAACCCAGCAGCCGTCACCTAGCTGGACCCACAGCAGGTGCTGCCCAGGACAGGACGAGGCAAAGCAGGGCTGGCCCCACCTGCCTCTCACTCCTTCCACTGAGCCCTGTTTGGGAAGCCTCTCCAGGGTGAGCCAGGGAGAAACTGAGGCAGACTCACGTGGGGTTAGGCGCGGGTGGCTTGGACATGCAGGATATCCGTAGATCCTTCTTCCTCTTGGATTTTCCTAGAATGGAGAGAAGGTGAGGCTTCCGGCCTATCCCTCAGTCATCAATGTCCCCTGCACTCCCCTTGGGCTGGGCAAAGATGGAGACAGGGATGACTCAGGCCCTGGCCCACAAGGATGCCAGCCTCTGCCATCACCCTTGCCGGGAGCCCCCTCTGTCCAAGCCAGACCATGAGGCCTTCAAAGGGGGAAGGAGGCCCACCAGCCCTGCAGGTGAACAGAGCAGGACAGACCCAGGCCTAGAGGCTGGACCCCAGGGCCTTATCTCAGCCCTACCCACTGGGCACATCTTGAGTACCTCCCTGGGCCTCAGTTTCCCCATCTGTGAGGTGTCCTCACTGCCCTGCCTGACTAGCCAACAGGACGTGGAGTGAGAGGGGCCCAGCAGGGGTCCAGCCAGCACCTGCAGCAGCCAATGTGCAGGGGCCTCATGGCCGCAGGTAGCAGGATGAGGTTCATACTACCTCCAAGATGAGGAAGGCCAGGCCCCCAGAGAGGGCAACAGGTGGTGGAGCAAGCAGGGACTCCAGCCCAGGCTGCCCTCCAGGCTAGCTCTGCCGGGCCCTGCACACCCTGGAGGCCAACACCTGATGCCTGTTTCTCTCCCTCCCCTGAAAAGTGCTGGCTCTCTCCCCTCCCCTGCACTGGGCAGGCCACAGTCCTGGGGCAGTACCTTCCTCACTCCACCCCTGGGGACAGGTGAGAGGCCCCAGTGTCCACACCTCTCAGGCTGGCTGCAGGAGCATGGCCAGGGGCACAGACTCAGCTTGTACTAACGGAGGGCTAGCATTTCTGGGGCTCCAGGCACAGTGGGGCTGGCATGCAGAGGGAGCTCCCTGTAGTCAGGGCTGCCCTTTGAAGAAGGCATAGCCGCCACTCCACAGGCAGGAGAAGCAAGGATCAGAGATGGCAGGGTCACCTGGTGCTCTGGCACCATCAGGCAGCAGGGCTGGGAGTGATACAGCTCCCCGAGACCACCCAGTACAGACACGCTGGCCACATTCCTGCCCTTGCGGGAGCTTCTGCCCCATTTCTCAAGCATGGTCCTGCCACACCTTGGCCCTCACCCACCATACCCCACTCACTGCTGCTGGCTCAGCCTGGCCGCTGGCACTGGGGCCTGGAAACTGCCCATGGCCCTGCTGCCATCTGCCAAGAAGACCCCAGTCTCTGAAGCCGCCTCCAAGTCAGGTTCAGATCCAGCCTTGGCCACAGTGCAACGCAGACTTGTGGCCCCATCTGAGAGCCACGCACTGGGGCCCAGTAGCCAACCCAGCCCGGACAGAGGGCAAAGGGTGGTTACCGCCACTAGGAAGACAAGGCCAGAACAACAGGAAACAGAATAGCCTTGGCGGGGACTGGGGTCCCAGGGTCCATCCTGGGGCAGGTGGGCAGAGTGCAGGAGCCAGGCAAGCAGATACCTGCAGCCTTTCCACCAAAGCCGCCCCGGGGACCCCGCGGCCAGGCCCCAGAGGCTTCAGGAAACAACGGCATCCACAGACAGAGCCAGCAGCAGCTGCCGCCACATGCACTGGGTGCCTGCCTGCTAACCGCTCACCCGGTGAACCAATTGCCTAGTCACTACCCCTGTGTGAGGCGTTTTCAACTCATTTTAAGATGCAGCAACACCCTGGCTGTCAGGGACTGCACGGGTCTCACTGTGAGTCTGTCAGAGCCACAGCACTGGCCACAGGCAGGGCCCTTCTCATCTGTGACTCCAGATGCTCCCACAGCCCAACAGGGAGGGGCTCTCAACCTCACTTTACTTGGGGAACAGGCTCAGAGAGGTGAAGCCACTTGCCCCAGGCTGCGCAGCAAGTCAGGGTTCTGGCTAGAGTCCCTCCTGAGTTTGTTGACTTGGAGACCCCAACAAGCCAGGCTACGGCTCACAGCACCCCTGCCACAGGGAGGCCTCCCTGAGGCTGAAGGACGGGTCCAAGTCTCATGCTCAACAACAAACGGCAACAGAGTCTGGAGACGCAGAGGCTCAGCACACTCTAACAAGAAAAACCATGGCACACAGGGCCAGCAGCTCCCGAGGCCACTTCTATCCTGCCTCTGGGCCAAAGTGTCTGAACTTCAGGGGTTCTGGGCTTGGAGTAGGGCAGCCATAGTAAACCCCAGCTCTGCGACCCTGGCAAGGTGCCCTACTCTGCACCTTGGGTTCCTCATGTACAAAACAGCTTGAGGCAGAAATGCCACCCACCTGCCCCGCACAGTGCTGCAGGACGAAGCAAAATCACGTCTGCAAGGTGCTCAGCACAGGGTTCACTGCACAGATGGGGACCTGTTGTGGCCCATAAATGGTCACCATAGATATGACCAGCCTCTCTGCAGAGGTGAAAAGAAAAGAAAAGAAAAGAAAAAAAACTGCCCTACGTAATGAGAATTACAGGTAGCTTTTATTCCTGATATCAGGCTTTTTGTAATCAGAATATAAAATATTTTCTGTTAAAAATTAAAGCTCTGCACAGAGACCTTGGGCCTTGACCTTGCCCCAGCCCCTTGCAGTCCCATCCTTTTCCTGTGGGGTCCATGCCATACCCTCCCTGCACTCTCTCTGCTCTTGGTTCCTCTGGCCCGGCCTGCCACCCACCTCACGCCCTGGGATTTGGGGATGTTGTATCATGTGCCCCCCTTTCACCAAGCCTCAGTTTCCCCACCTGTCAAGGGCACCTGCACATATGGGCTGGATGGGTGGGGACCACGCTCCTCACAGGCCTGGAAGATATATGGCCTGGCCTCTGCATCCACCTGCCTGTTGGGGACACCGGACTTGCATCAGGAGGGCCGCAGGCTCCACAGGGAAGCCACCCAGCTGTCAGACAGAGTGGGTGAGGCCGTCATGGAGACAGCCCAGAAACAGGCCTCAGGCTGCCACAGACGTCAGAGCTGGGCCCAGATGGCCAGGCAGCCCGGGGCTGCCCAGGTGCAGCCGTTGTGGCGACCGTCACCACAACAAACAGAGGCTCTCGGCGTCCACTGGCAACCCATGACAAGCCCGCCTGCCCAGTTCCCAGCACGGGGTGTCCTGGGGTGTCCTCCACATACTCTAGCCTCAAAGCAGCCCCCAGGCAGGGGTGAGGAAATGGAAACTGACCAGAATTCAGCCACTGACCTGAGGCTACACTACAGGTAAAGAGAGGTGCCCCCAGACTAGGACAAAACTCTCACTGGACGTGGCAGCTCTGCCCTATCTCCTCCCACTCACGCCCGACTAGACACCCAACCCTTGAGTGAGCCCTTCTCTGAATGAGACACCTGCTTTCCCATCGCAGGGCCTTCACGCATGCCCTTCCCTCTGCCTGAAATGCTCTTCCCTGCGACTGTGCCAGCTCCCACATGGTCTTGCCTTTCACCAGTTCAGAGAGGCTGCCTGACCGCTCAGGCCCCAGTGACCGGCTCTCCCTGTGGCCCGCTGGTTTCTCTGCTGTGGAGTCCCATAGGTGGCTGTTCTGTGTTACCATCTCAGCCAGCCAGTCGGCAGGTCACCTGTGAACACACACTCTGGAGTCAAGGCCTGGGCTCAACGGCAACTCTGCCCCTTCCCTGCTGTGTGCCCTCAGGCAAGTGGCTTCACCTCTCTGGACCTATGTGAAGCGGAGACTACAGACCAACCTCCCGGGGTTTATCAGCGCCATGCCGTAGCAATGCCTGGCGCGTGGAGATTAGATGGGACCATCTGGGAGTGCACAGCTCCAGAGATAACACCACCCTCAGCCCCAGACCATCCCTGTCCACCCTCTCAGTGACTCCACGAGGGAGTAGGGGAAGTTCACGTATCTGTTGTACCAAGCATGCGGGAGAAGAGGCGACTCAGAGAGGCCACACGGTGGGCATCTGGTGAGGAGTGGCCATAAAGGCAGGTCTGCCTGGCTCCAACATCCAAACAGCAACAGCCTGAGGGCAGGGCCCCCACTTCGGCTGCTCCTTCCATCCTGGGCCTGGGGAGACTGAGCTGTGTGGCCCGCTAACGGTCACCCACAGGGGTAAGGTGACAACCCCTCCTCACAGCCTCTGCTCTGCCTCCACTCATAAAGGCAGCCCCCACACCGCGCCACACCACGCCGCGCCACACCATGCCATGTGAAGGAGCATCACCAGGTTTCTGACGACAAAAGTAACCCCTGCTCCTAGTTCACTGCCCTCACATGACTTCTGGATGTTCCAGGAGGTCCCTGTTCCACTGTAGAAGTTCTGGGCCCGCCAGGGAAGGAGCCATAGGGGCTGGGAGATGTGAACAGCAAGAGGCACTGCCCTGCCCTAGGCCACCTCTATTCCGCAGGGTCCCTCAGAGGGACAGCAACAAAGCCAGCCCACTCCATGGCACCGGGAAAACTGAGGCCCTGAGAAGTGGGCGCAGGCTTTTGTGTGGGCAGAGGTACCTCGATAGTGAATGCGTTTGGCTGCGATCTGCCAGACACTGGCCCCTGTCCCCAGGACAGGTGCCATCAGAGGTCCTGAGGCATTGCATGCGCCACTGCCAAGCACCTGCGGGCAGTAGCGGGTGGCCATGCACCTTCAGGCAGGGCCCCTTGCCCTGAGGTCCTGGGGCCCCTGTCTCAGGCTCTGGAGAGGATGCAGGACAAGGGGAAGGTCCTCCCATCTACCCAAGCGCCTGCTCCATGCCAGGCCCAGGCTGTACCATCCAGCCTCACACACGGCCACTGCAGGCCCTACCTTCTCTATCCTCACCTCGTAGGAGTGCAGTAGGCTAGGGTGAAGAGGAGTGACCAAGGCTCTGCCCTCCACAAGCTCTGCCTGCTGTGAGAGGCCACCTGGTCAGGCCTGGCTCTAGGGCCTCACACCCTCCCACCTCTCCACACTACAGGGACTTCTCAGCTGCAGAGACTGGGAGCCCCCAGCCTACCCTACTGGCAGTGCCCCCTCCCAGTGATGCTCGGACCATACATGCGTCGAGGAGAGCACCCCTAACATCTAGTGGGAGGCCAGGTGCTAAGCTGCACAGGGGCACCCATGGCTACCAGAGGGTCCTTCCGCCCAATGCCCACAGCCCAGCAGAGACAACCATGGCCCTCCTGCAACATGGAACCACTTGTGATTTGGAGGGAAGGATGTAGGGAAGGGCCAGAGGTACAGGCCTTGCTGAGGAGAGAAGGAGGCAACACAGGAGGACCCTGGGCAGAGTGGCCTGGGCACAAGGCGTGTGAAAGATAGGGGGCCCACAGCAGGTGGCTGCAGGCATCAGGGTACGGCCTGGCCTCCCATGGCCAGACCTCAGCGGTCTGGGTCCTCCATGCCCCATGACCATCAAAATGTCCATCCTTCTGCACCCAGAAATTCCACTTTGAGAGGCTTACCCCCACACTACAACACCCACTAACATTTAGTGAGTACCTACTATGCTCCTGGCCTGTGGAAATTACTTTCATTACATCTCATTTGATCCTCTCAGCAACCCCTTGAGGCAGGTACTAATGTGATCTCCATGCTGCAGATGGGGAAACTGAGGCCCAGGGTTTATAGAATCAAAGGCTGGCACATGGAATTGGTGAGGATCCTGCAGGTCCTCAGCAGGATGTGAGGAGCGGCCTCCCAGGGACAGGAAGAGCCAAGAGCAGCAGGAGGACAGCAGTGTGAGAAAGAAAATGCTGGTCAGACCAGGCGAGGTGGCTCACGCCTATAATCCCAGCACTTTGGGAGGCCAAGGCAGGAGGATCACTTGAGGTCAGGAGTTTGAGATCAGTCTGGCCAACATGGTGAAACCCTGTCTCTACTAAAAATACAAAAATTAGCCAGGCGTGATAGCGTAGCGCATGCCTGTAATCCCAGCACTTTGGGAGGCCGGGGTGGGTGGATTACTTGAGCTCAGGAGTTCAATACAGGCTTGGGCAACATGACAAAAATCCTGTCTCTACAAAAAACAAAACAAAACAAAAATGTAGTGGGTGTGGTGGTGCGTGCCTGCAGTCCCAGTTACCTGGGAGGCTGAGGTGAGAGGATCGTCTGAGCTGCAGTGAGCCATGACTGTGCCACTGGGCAACAGAGTGAGACCCTGTCTCAAAAAAAAAAAGAAAAGAAAAGAAAATGCTGGTCTCTGTACAGAGTATTCCAAGGAGAAACAAGAGACTGTCTTTTTGTCCCTTTGAGATTCCTGCCCTGTGCAATAAAGGTTACTCAAGCGCAGGCAATTTAAAGAAAAGAAGAAACAAAGAGATCTGCTTTAAGCCAACCCCAGTGCCCTGCTCTGTCTGAAGGGGCAGCCAGGCTCACTGAGCACAGCAGAGCCCCAGCAGCAGGCTGCTCGGGCTAGACGGTGCCTCAGAGACTGCCCAGTGCAGACGCTGACACCAGGGGCCCCAGGACACGCCTGAGGTGAAGCACCAGTGCAGCAGCAGAGTCAGGTCCCCAGCCTGGGCCCCAGCTCCTGCCTTCCCCACACCTCAGCGGAGCAACCATCACAGTGTCGGCCCATGCCAGCCTCGGAGCCAGCCGCTCTCCCTCTCTGTGCACACCTTGGTTTCCTCCCTTGATGTTCCACGAACGGGTGAAGGGGCCATGACCTCTGGGAAAGGATGAGCAAGGGTCAGGAGTTGTAAAGACAAAGCCATGCTCCCAGGACAGTCCTTCGTGACCTTGAGCAGGTGACGGTCCCACCAGGCCTCCGTTTACTCACTCCTAAGATGGGGTGATGACAACACACCCAGGTTGCTGGGTAGCCATGAAGACTAAACAAGTCCATGGGCCGGACACAGTGTGGCTCACGCCTGTAATCCCAGCACTTTGGGAAGCCGAGACAGGCAGATCATGAGGTCAGGAGATTGAGACTGTCCTGTTTAACACAGTGAAACCCCTAAAAATACAAAAAAATTAGCTGGGCATAGTGGCAGACGCCTGTAGTCCCAGGTACTTGGGAGGCTGAGGCGGGAGAATGGCGTGAACCTGGGAGGCGGAGGTTGCAGTGAGCAGAGATCGTGCCACTGCTCTCCAGCCTGGGCAACAGAGCGAGACTCCATCTCAAAAAAAAAAAAAAAGTCCATGCACACAAAATCCCTGGCACAAAATGGGTCAGATGGGTGGGACTCTGGCCCAGGCTCCCACACTGTGGGGTAGGCCCCATGCTCAGGCTTTAAGAGGCCATGCAGGGGAGGGGACCCACAAGAGATGCTCAGCCCTCCCAGAGCATCAGAAGAATGGGACATTCCTTGCACTAGGATCGTGGGCTGTGCTCCAAAGGTCCCCACGTGGGCCCAGCATGAGGTCAGCAAGGCCATCCCGGCCACCTGCACTGTCGACAGGCCAGTGCTGCTGCTGCTGCAGAATGGAAAACAAACCTTCTGAACAAACGCCATCTGTGCTTCATTGTTATCACTACTTCTATTTTATTTATTTATTTTTTTTTGAGATGGAGTCTCCCTCTGTCCCCAGACTGGAGTGCAGTGGGGGGATCTCGGCTTACTGCAAGCTCCGCCTCCCGTTTCACGCCATTCTCCTGCCTCAGCCTCCCGAGTAGATGGGACTACAGGCACCCGCCACCACGTGCAGCTAATTTTTTGTGTGTTTTAGTAGAGACGGGGTTTTACCATGTTAGCCAGGATGTTCTCAATCTCCTGACCTCATGATCTGCCCACCTTGGCCTCCCAAAGTGCTGGGATTACAGGTGTGAGCCATCGCGCCCGGCCTACTTTTTTTTTTTTTAAAGATACCAAGTATCACTCTGTCACCCAGGCTGGAGTGCAGTGGCGCTCACTGCAGCCTCAACCTCCCAGGCACAAACGATCCTCCCACCTTTGCCTCCTGAGTAGCTGGGACTGCAGATGTGTGCCACCATGCCCAGCCAATTTTTTCTGTTTTTTGTAGAGATGAGCTCTCCCTGTGTTGCCCAGGCTGGTCGTGAACTCCTGCCCTCAAATGATCCTCCTGCCTCGGTCTCCCAAAGGCTGGGATTTATCATTTCTATCAAAATCTTATACAGCATGGGGTTGATGATGAGAGATATCAAAACGGGGATCTTGGTGATGGAAATGCTAGCATAGACATCAGGTTCAAATTCAGCGCTGACCAGCACCTAGGGGCTCCCGGGACTTGCCAGGTCTCACTCACCCTTGACAGCAGCCCTGAGAGGTAGGTGTGATTCACTCCTGTCTTCAGCAGACACTAAGGCTGGGGAAGGTCACAACAGGGGTCAGGGCAGAGCTGGCCTAGAACCAGCCCTGCCACCTGGAAGTTCCTGCAGACTTGCCCAACGAGTGTCTGCCCACACCACCCTGGGGACTGCCCCAGCCATCCGGGATGCAGTGTGCCATGCCAACGGCAGGAGGCTATAGGGTTGACCAGAAGGCTAAGCCAGGTGAGAGCAGAATAGCAAGAGGATGGGAGCTGTCTCCATCCCCATACCCAGAGCCGTCCTGGGCAGGCCTCCCATGTGTGCCTCAGCTGCCAATTGACACCACCAAAGCAACCCTCCCAGGCAGCAGTGCTCCCCACCCCCTACACACCTCCTGATTAGGTCTGAATGCACCGCTGGCATCCACAGCCCTTTGCAGCCCTGCCCCAGTGAGGCAGGCCCCTGGTTTGTCATGGCATCACCGCACACACTGGCACATGCAAACCTTGGGACAGGCCTTGGAAGCTCTTGGGGGCATCAGCACAGTGATGCAGGCGAGGATAGTCAGGGCACTCCATACAGCCACCAGGAGGTATCAGCAGAGCCAGGTGCAATCCCGGCCATGGGCCGCATGGCAGGAGGTGGTGCCGGCCACCCTGGGCAGGGGACCAGCTGGGAGAGGGTCAGCTGGACATGGCCTCCCCAGAGAAACCAGGGAGGGTGGCCCTGGAATGCATGGCAGGGAGGTGACAGGGACATATGCCCAGGACTGGGGTCAGGGGAAGAAAGCCTGGGGCCCTCTCTGGAGCTGCTGCAGTCAGGTCTGGTATCTGGAAGCTGCAAGGGGTCCAGCAAGCTGCTTCTGCCTCCCCTGGCCCTGTATGGCCTTCATGCCCTTGACATGAGGCTGTTTGAGGTTTCCAGGGCCACTGCTTTGGGGAGGCATCTGCAGAAGCCACTGGGCAGACAGGCCTGACGGAGGTGGGCAGCGCCAGGAGGTATGGCCAAGGGCAGGCATGGACAGCATGCAGGCATCAGTCGTGTGGCCCTGCCACAATGCGGTGTCCTCCATGCTGCTGCCCGGCAGCCCTCCTCTGGGACCCCTCCTAAGACACTGGCATCATGACCCTGTGCCCAGTTGCTCCCTTCAGCTTGGCCCACCACCCACCAACACCCCTGACTCAGGACTGAGCCCCTAGAACCACAATCCCAGGCCCTCCTGCTTCCCAGGCTGGCCCAGGGGCCTGCGTCCTGATTCCAGGTCCCACCCCACCTTCCCTGCACCATCCTGTTCATGCTGCATGCCAAAGCCAGGGGCAGGGCAGCTCTCTGTTCCCCACTTGCCCTCCCCAGGAAGGCCCAGGAGGCCAGTGGCAGTCCCCAGCCCCACCTTGGGGACCAGTGGGTTAAGAGGCCCTAAAGCCTGGTAAACTCTGGCCTGCATGAAAGGACCCTGCTGCCAAGACGCCTTGCGTCACAGCGCCTACGAGCCCATCGTCACAAAGCCCTGTCACTGTTTATCCACCTACCAACGAACTACACTTACAAAAGTAACAATAATAAAGTAATAACAGATGCCATTCACTTGACAAATGCTATCTTCAGTCTCGACCACTACCCTGCAAGGAAGGGTGTTTACTCCCACTTTACAGAAGAGGAGACTGAGGGCTAGAGAGGGCACAAGACTTGCCCAAGTAAGGAAGTAGTGGAACCAGGATTCGAACCCAGGCTCCTCCCAGCAGAGCCCAGGCCCCCAGGCTTCCTGCCTGGCAGAGGCGTGCCTCGGCTGGGTTCTCTGTGGGCAGAGGGCAGTCTCACTATGATTCGTGCCTGACACTTAGCAAGTGTGGAATGGAACTGTCTACATCCAGACAGGCAGGGTCCCCATTCCCAGTCTGCGGATGAGGAAATGGAGGCTTCTCCTCTGAGAGCTGNGCAACAGAGCGAGACTCCATCTCAAAAAAAAAAAAAAAGTCCATGCACACAAAATCCCTGGCACAAAATGGGTCAGATGGGTGGGACTCTGGCCCAGGCTCCCACACTGTGGGGTAGGCCCCATGCTCAGGCTTTAAGAGGCCATGCAGGGGAGGGGGACCCACAAGAGATGCTCAGCCCTCCCAGAGCATCAGAAGAATGGGACATTCCTTGCACTAGGATCGTGGGCTGTGCTCCAAAGGTCCCCACGTGGGCCCAGCATGAGGTCAGCAAGGCCATCCCGGCCACCTGCACTGTCGACAGGCCAGTGCTGCTGCTGCTGCAGAATGGAAAACAAACCTTCTGAACAAACGCCATCTGTGCTTCATTGTTATCACTACTTCTATTTTTATTTATTTATTTTTTTTTGAGATGGAGTCTCCCTCTGTCCCCCAGACTGGAGTGCAGTGGGGGGATCTCGGCTTACTGCAAGCTCCGCCTCCCGTTTCACGCCATTCTCCTGCCTCAGCCTCCCGAGTAGATGGGACTACAGGCACCCGCCACCACGTGCAGCTAATTTTTTGTGTGTTTTTAGTAGAGACGGGGTTTTACCATGTTAGCCAGGATGTTCTCAATCTCCTGACCTCATGATCTGCCCACCTTGGCCTCCCAAAGTGCTGGGATTACAGGTGTGAGCCATCGCGCCCGGCCTACTTTTTTTTTTTTTAAAGATACCAAGTATCACTCTGTCACCCAGGCTGGAGTGCAGTGGCGCTCACTGCAGCCTCAACCTCCCAGGCACAAACGATCCTCCCACCTTTGCCTCCTGAGTAGCTGGGACTGCAGATGTGTGCCACCATGCCCAGCCAATTTTTTCTGTTTTTTGTAGAGATGAGCTCTCCCTGTGTTGCCCAGGCTGGTCGTGAACTCCTGCCCTCAAATGATCCTCCTGCCTCGGTCTCCCAAAGGCTGGGATTTATCATTTCTATCAAAATCTTATACAGCATGGGGTTGATGATGAGAGATATCAAAAACGGGGATCTTGGTGATGGAAATGCTAGCATAGACATCAGGTTCAAATTCAGCGCTGACCAGCACCTAGGGGCTCCCGGGACTTGCCAGGTCTCACTCACCCTTGACAGCAGCCCTGAGAGGTAGGTGTGATTCACTCCTGTCTTCAGCAGACACTAAGGCTGGGGAAGGTCACAACAGGGGTCAGGGCAGAGCTGGCCTAGAACCAGCCCTGCCACCTGGAAGTTCCTGCAGACTTGCCCAACGAGTGTCTGCCCACACCACCCTGGGGACTGCCCCAGCCATCCGGGATGCAGTGTGCCATGCCAACGGCAGGAGGCTATAGGGTTGACCAGAAGGCTAAGCCAGGTGAGAGCAGAATAGCAAGAGGATGGGAGCTGTCTCCATCCCCATACCCAGAGCCGTCCTGGGCAGGCCTCCCATGTGTGCCTCAGCTGCCAATTGACACCACCAAAGCAACCCTCCCAGGCAGCAGTGCTCCCCACCCCCTACACACCTCCTGATTAGGTCTGAATGCACCGCTGGCATCCACAGCCCTTTGCAGCCCTGCCCCAGTGAGGCAGGCCCCTGGTTTGTCATGGCATCACCGCACACACTGGCACATGCAAACCTTGGGACAGGCCTTGGAAGCTCTTGGGGGCATCAGCACAGTGATGCAGGCGAGGATAGTCAGGGCACTCCATACAGCCACCAGGAGGTATCAGCAGAGCCAGGTGCAATCCCGGCCATGGGCCGCATGGCAGGAGGTGGTGCCGGCCACCCTGGGCAGGGGACCAGCTGGGAGAGGGTCAGCTGGACATGGCCTCCCCAGAGAAACCAGGGAGGGTGGCCCTGGAATGCATGGCAGGGAGGTGACAGGGACATATGCCCAGGACTGGGGTCAGGGGAAGAAAGCCTGGGGCCCTCTCTGGAGCTGCTGCAGTCAGGTCTGGTATCTGGAAGCTGCAAGGGGTCCAGCAAGCTGCTTCTGCCTCCCCTGGCCCTGTATGGCCTTCATGCCCTTGACATGAGGCTGTTTGAGGTTTCCAGGGCCACTGCTTTGGGGAGGCATCTGCAGAAGCCACTGGGCAGACAGGCCTGACGGAGGTGGGCAGCGCCAGGAGGTATGGCCAAGGGCAGGCATGGACAGCATGCAGGCATCAGTCGTGTGGCCCTGCCACAATGCGGTGTCCTCCATGCTGCTGCCCGGCAGCCCTCCTCTGGGACCCCTCCTAAGACACTGGCATCATGACCCTGTGCCCAGTTGCTCCCTTCAGCTTGGCCCACCACCCACCAACACCCCTGACTCAGGACTGAGCCCCTAGAACCACAATCCCAGGCCCTCCTGCTTCCCAGGCTGGCCCAGGGGCCTGCGTCCTGATTCCAGGTCCCACCCCACCTTCCCTGCACCATCCTGTTCATGCTGCATGCCAAAGCCAGGGGCAGGGCAGCTCTCTGTTCCCCACTTGCCCTCCCCAGGAAGGCCCAGGAGGCCAGTGGCAGTCCCCAGCCCCACCTTGGGGACCAGTGGGTTAAGAGGCCCTAAAGCCTGGTAAACTCTGGCCTGCATGAAAGGACCCTGCTGCCAAGACGCCTTGCGTCACAGCGCCTACGAGCCCATCGTCACAAAGCCCTGTCACTGTTTATCCACCTACCAACGAACTACACTTACAAAAGTAACAATAATAAAGTAATAACAGATGCCATTCACTTGACAAATGCTATCTTCAGTCTCGACCACTACCCTGCAAGGAAGGGTGTTTACTCCCACTTTACAGAAGAGGAGACTGAGGGCTAGAGAGGGCACAAGACTTGCCCAAGTAAGGAAGTAGTGGAACCAGGATTCGAACCCAGGCTCCTCCCAGCAGAGCCCAGGCCCCAGGCTTCCTGCCTGGCAGAGGCGTGCCTCGGCTGGGTTCTCTGTGGGCAGAGGGCAGTCTCACTATGATTCGTGCCTGACACTTAGCAAGTGTGGAATGGAACTGTCTACATCCAGACAGGCAGGGTCCCCATTCCCAGTCTGCGGATGAGGAAATGGAGGCTTCTCCTCTGAGAGCTGGGCCATGCCCAGGGAACAGAAATCTTTTACAGAGTGCAGGGAGTGGACCAGATGCAACTGGTGCCACGTCACATCGCAAAAGGGACAGAGCTGGGGTATGAACCCAGGCAGTCAGGCTCTGGAAACTGAGGTCTTAGCCTCTCCACATCACCATCTTCCAGGAGCTCAGGTCGGGTCCCACCCCAGCCGACCCTGCACAACCTCTGCTCCTCGCCCTCCCTGAGTCCCAGATGCACAGCTGAACCTGAGGTGTCCCCTGGACCAAGGGTGGTAAACAGTCACTGCCACCTGCTCCTGCTCTGTGAGCAAGAGGAAGCAGAGCCCCTTGCCTAATAGAGGAAGTTCCTGGGTGGGGCACAGAGGGCCTACCCAGGGGTTCCCAGCCTAGTCCGAGGTGCAGGAAGGGGCCACCTCCAGTGCCCCAGCTCAGGGCTAGGTGCCACCTGCAGGAGACGTAACCCCCTCCCCACCCACCAGGCCAGCAGGCATTGCCCCTTTAAGCTGTAGGCAGCCGGCTGGCATGCCCAGTGGGTGAGTCAGCACTCAGTGCCCGCTGACTCACCGCCGGAAGCCTCCGCTGCCCCGGCCTTCTCCTCACACAGGCCAACTGAGAACTTTGCTCCCTTTGGGCCCTGGGCCATGGGTTGGCTGACAGAGAGTTTCCTGTGCGTCACAAGAGGGGTGGGGGAAGTCCCCGAGGTGCCACCTCCAGTCTTTCCGACAGCCGGGGGATGGGGGGATGGCCACAATAGGCAGGGCTAGGATACAACAGTACTCCATGAAACCTCAGTGTCCCCATCGGGCAGTCAGGAGTCCTACAGCCACAGTCCAAGCTGTGTGAAGATTAGCCATGAAGTGCCCCCACAGGTGGCACTCTTAGGGCAGAAGGGGCAGAACCCATGTTCTGAACGACAACAGGACACACGTGGTACCCTCCAAGGACAAATGTGGCTTGCACACATGCTCCCACCCACTGGCCCCAGTGCCGGCCACTTGGCCTCTGATCCCAGCCAGAGATGGCCATGTGGGCAAGAAGGCCAGGGGAAAACCAGCAGAGCTGTGGGCCTGAGGGCCTCACACACTCACGGAAAACTCCCCAGGCCCATGGCAGGAAGGACAGGGCAGGGTACCTGCTGCAAGGCAGGAAGCTCAAAGGTAAAGCTCCAGTAAGGTCAAGCGCCAGCCACTCCCTGCTTTGTTCAAATTCCTTTGAGAAGGTGGAGAAGGGCTCAGTGCTGGGAGGCCCAGTGCCCAGGATGGGGCAGGCACGGGGTGACGATCTCCACCTGTGGGAGCCGTCCGGCTACTCCTCCATCCAAGCTCAGTTCTGCATCTGTCAAATGAGTGGGATTTTGCAGCGAGTATGCAACAGGCCCAGCGTAAAGCACTGTGCACAGAAGCAGCAGCACCTCTGCCTCAGTCTGTCCTCTAGGTCTGACATGACCATGAGCACAGGCCCACTGCACATGCTCTGAGCAAGGCCAGGGGTGGGGGCACCCCACCAGCTCAGCTCAGGCATCCAGCATGGGAGGGGCACATAAGGGAGCATGGGGAAGGCCACTGTGGGGACACAGTCCTAGGGGGGACCCTAGCTCCGCCTGTCACAGCTGCGTGGCCTCAGACAAGGCACTTAACACCTCAGTTTCCTTATCTGTAAATGGGGCTATGAGGAATAAATGAGAAAATGCATGGCATATGGAAAAAAAGAAGAAGCTCATAGGGTTTTTGGTGAAGGGCATTGTGGCTCTGTCACATCCTTCCCCAGATCCCAAAGAGACGACAGGGTCCCTGGGCCTGAGGGAAGTCCCTGACCCTCCAGCTCCCTCAATTTCATCTGCGACCTGGGTCCATATCTAGAAGTTCATTTTGGCCCTCTCACAGCATTCTCACCACATCTGCGACCCCTCTCCCTTCGCAACTCTGCGACTGGAACTTTTATTTTGATGAGGCATTCTCTGCCTGGAGAGCTAAAAAGCCTCCAAAACAAACAGGGCTTCCTACCCTTCCCCAAGCTCTCCGGAGTGGAGAAGTGTCTGATTTCCTGGTTCCCAAGCTCCACGAGGTCTGTGCAGTGCAAGTCCCTCCCCAGACACCTCCCCCCTCAAGTGCCTCCTGAGTTACTCACAGTGGTTGGGCAATGGTCAGGGATCCGGCCTCCCACTTATGTAAGGCATAATTATCCTGCCCACCCGGCTCCAGCCACCATAGCAGCCAGCAGCAGGGGCCAGGAAGAGCCCATGCCCTCCCCAAGCCCCCACAGGGCTCCCACTGGCCTGCGCCCTCCAGAGCAGAGGAGCGGCTGATCCCCGATGAGGGGCCCACTAGGTGCCCGCTGCTAGATGCTTCCTCCTGCTCACTCTGCGGCTGCAGTTCCAGCAGTGGAGGCCTTTCCAGCAAGAAGAATGGAAACAATAGCCAGATGTGTGCAGCCAGTGTCCCCTGGTGAGCACCGGCTCTCCGCCAGGCTCTATGCTGAGCGAACACCTCAGAGCTCTTTTGTATTCACCACCCCACGCCACACTCGCGCATCCACAGAAGCCAGTGTGATTACTTCCAATTTACAGAAAAGAAAACTGAGGCCCAGAGACACCAGGGAGCTTGCTGGGGTGAAGCAGCTGCAGGTTCAGAGAGCCAGGAGGCAGCCCATTCATTACGGCTATGTCCGGTTTGGAAATCTCTCACACAACCCAGCCTACTGAAACTCCGACGCACCAAAAACATCCTTTCCTCTTCCTGAAAAAAAAATTCCCCTTTTGCCCTCCGAGTCTCATCCTTCCCCCTCCGCATGACAAATCCTGCTGCTGCCACCTCACAAAAATTTCCAGGAAGGCCAGCTACTTGGAGAAGAGCAAATCCCTTGCACAGCCAGCACCCTGGCCTGGCGGTTGGCCCAGATCCCAGGCAGCCAGGAGAGGAATAAGATGGGGTGAGAACCCCAAGTTCAGGGAGAAGTTTGCAACTCAAGACAGAGAGAAGCCAGTAGTGAGGGGGCTGTACCTTAGGGAGGGGTGGGAGGACAAGGGAGCTTCCTGGGAGCACAGGGCTGCAGGACAGGGTGCAGGCCAGCCAGGGAAGGGGCAACATAGGGCCTACAAAGATAAGAGCTGGGGGAGAGAAGGACGGGGAGTTCCGAGCTGGGGTGTAGCCAGAGCACCCTCATAGCGGGTATAGTGAGGTCCGAAACAACAGGAGCACTCTGGGGCCCAGATGGAGACTTAAGTTAAATCCCAGCCTGGATACAGCCCTGGGACCCCTAGTTGGAAATGGGAGTGTGTGCTGCCCAAGGACGCAGGTGGAGGCCAGTGTGAATCTCACCTGGGTCCCTCTGAGGGAGAAGACTGGGAGAGTTCCTGTCCACGCTGCAGCCATAAGGCCCAAATGAGGTCAGAGTGAGGCTCCTGACTTGGATGGGGTGAGCAGAACAAAGTCCTAGTCTGGGTCCAGCCTGGGTGATCTCGGGCCTGAATGCAGTCCCAAGGCCTAACCTGGGGGTCCAGGTGAGGACCCAGGCTGCGGCCGGTCCCGGGACCCCGAACAGGAAGGGGTTCCGGGACTGGACGCCGCTGCCAGGTCGAGAACAGGATGGGGTGGGACCAAAGAAATTCGGTCGGGGTTTGCAGCCCGGCCCCAGATTGGGCGCGGGGTCAGGCCGAGGTTCCGGCCGGGAGCGCCTACCTTTGGACTGGGGCATGCTGGCGGGCTGGCTTGAGGCGGGCGACTCCATGCTGCAAGCGGGTCCTGGACGGCGGTGGGGACTAATCTAGAGGACTGCGGGCTCCACCGGGGCCGAGCACGCTCATGGCTGCGGGCAGACGGCGCGGGCCAGGCGGAGGAGCAGAGGCGGCGGCGGCGACTGCAGCAAGGACGAGTCCGCGACGGGCGGCGCCGGAGCCAGACTGGGCAGCGCCTGGGGGACCCCGGCCGAACGGCGCTGACTCAGGCCCCGCCCCTGCGTGCCCGATTGGCCCTTTCGTTTCCAAGGCCCGTCCCCTGCCTATCAGACGCCGGTGTGTCCCTGCCTGTCAATTACACGCCCCACCTTCCGTGGGCCCAGGATCCGGGCCCCTCCCGCTCTCTGTCAAGTCAGCCAGCCGCCCGCCGCCCGAAAAACCCAAGTCCGGTCAGGCTCCGCCCACCTGGACTAAAGCCGCGCCCCTCGCACTGCCCGTCAACACGCAAGCCCCACCCACTCCCGGGACCCACTGAGCTCGCTGCTCCTTGCAGGCGCCACGCCCCGCCCAGCACCCCCAGACGCGCAGCCCCGGCTGGTGCGATGTGTGGGCGCGTTCTCCTGGGTGCGTCGTCTGGAAAAAACCCGAGATCCCTAAAGGTGGCACAGCTGGGCCTGGCGAGGCGGGCAGGGGTTAAAAGTGCGCTGCTAGGCTGCCTCCTGGCTCTCTGAACCTGCAGCTGCCTCACCCCAGCAAGCTCCCTGGTGTCTCTGGGCTTCAGTTTCCTTTTCTGTAAATTGGACCCGGGTTCAGAGCCGAGTCGGCAACTTTGTAGCGGAACTAGCCTTGGTCAGGTCGTGACACCTGAGCCTCAGTCTACGCATCTGTGAGCGGGCGGCGGTGACAGCTGTCTGACGGCGCTGCTCACTGACACGCACTGAGGGCCCGGCGCCAGCAAACGTCCACCCGCGCCCGCGCTCCAGGCGCCCGGCCAGGGCGCGGGGTTGGTGGTGAGCTCAGCGATGCCCGGTGACGAGGCAGCACGAGGAGTTGTCGTGGCTGGTTGCTGCTGCCCCTGTTCTACACAGGGGGAAACTATCTCAGAGGGAGTGAGGCAGCATGCGGCGCATTTTATCCCACGAGCCCAGAGGCTCCATCCTGGCTCTCTCCTGGACCTTGGTTCTCTCCTCTCCTAAGATCTCAGTCTGCCCATCTGCATAATGTCTGGATGGACCAGTCCTCTCTCTGCTCCCACACGGAACCTCGGGGGATTTCAGGAACCGCTGACCAATCTGGCGCTGGGATCAGATGACTCTGGATGTAAAGTCAGGGCTAGTGAAGGCAGAATGTACCAGGCAAAGGTCAAGGGGTCAGCTCCTGGCCTCCAGGCAGACATGAGTGTGTACCCTGTCAGGGACCTCACGTGAGGGAAGCAGATTCCACCACCTGCTAGAAACGCTTGAGGCAGGGCCTGACCTCTGCTTGCCCAGGTGTAAAGTGGGGGTGATGCAGGGCCCCATGCACACAGAGTGGGGAGGGCCACATGAGATAAGAGGGAAGCCTTGCAGCCATCACCATTCTCTTCCTGCTCACCCTTCCCTGTTCACCCTTCCCAGGCAGTGGGATGGAAAATCATGAGTCTGGGGCTCAGACAGGCATGAGTTCCAATACCAATTCCTCCACTTACTAGCTGGATGTCCTTAAAGAAGTCACTGAGCAGTTCTGTGCCTCAGTTTACCTATCCCATGGGGACAAGAAGGTCTCTGAAAGCATTTCATGAGTTCAGGAGTGGAAACACCTGGCCTAGGGCCTGGCACTCACTAGGTGCCCAGGAAATGTGAGTTCAAAAACACTGTGGGCTGCCTCCATCCTGGCCATATCATCCCTGGTGACCTGCGCTTATCCATCCATAAAGTGGGCATCTAGTAGCAGTTTCCTTTCTACTAGAACTGCAAGGCTGGTCCGGCGAGTTTTCTGGATTCAGGCACCGGCCAACAGCCTTGACTTCTGCTCCCCGACACTCTGCCTTGTGCACTCTGCTCCTTGGGATGTTCAAGAGTCTTAGTGTTGCCCCTCAAATATGCCAGTGATGGTCCGGCCGCAGGAGCTTCACCCTTGCTGCTCCTGCCCAGGACATTCCTCCACTCAAGCCTCCTGGGGCTGGTTCCCTCTCATCCCTCAGACTGCCTCCTAAATGAACACGCCTAAGAAGCCTTCCCATCATGGTCCCCAAACTGAGGCACAACACTCATGCTGCTGATGCCTTTGTTACTGACTCAGTTTTTAACACAGCTCTCCCTCCAGACCATCTGCACCTCATTCCCTGCTGTGTTCCCAATGCACAGCCCAGAACCAGGCACATAGTAGGTTCCTGATAAATATTTGAGGAATGAAAAAAGGAAGGAGGAAAGCATCCACAGACCAGGGTGAAGCGACTCCAGTCCCGTGCCAACCTCCTTGGCAGCCAGATGACTCAGACGGGCCCTTGCATACAAGCAGTTTGTGGATTAGTCAGGAGCCCGATAAACAGCCCAGGAATCACAAAACTCCATGTGAGTGCTATAAATAGATGCATGAGCAAAAATCCCAGTAGGGTGCCTGGGTGATGCAGGCATCTCCATCTGGGTGGGGTCAGGGAAGGCCTCTCAGAGGAGGTGATTTTGAGACTGGAACTTTAAGGACCAGTAGGAGCTTGCCAGGCAGAGAAGCAAGAAGAGCATCCCTGGAAAGGAACAGCAGAGGCAATGGGTTGGAGATGTAAAAAGGGCCACACATGAGGACAAGGTGAGGGGCCAGACTGGGATGCACAGCTGCATTGCTGCAGCTCAAGAAGTACGATCAAGGACCATCAGAGACAAAGGTCTCTTGCTGGCTTGCTATAGTGACATCTCTTGATTTCTTTCTGTCTGTAAGTGGCACAGTAAGGCTGGGGAACTCCATGACCACGCAGAAATCAGAAGAAATGTTTGACATGGGTCACAAGAGGCTGCCTCTTACCTTGACTCCTAGGAAAAAAGTCCCAAACCCGCTCTCTGCGGATGCAGGAAACTCAGTCTCTGGATGGGAAGGATTGTGGCCAAAGTCAGGATGCAAGCATGATCTGAGGTGGGCAGGACCTGGGGTGACAGAAGGCTGTAGAAAGAGGCTGACTCAATAGCATTAACTATAAGTTTTGTGCTTCCAAATCACTTTTTGGTTTTTAAGAATTTCTTGATACTCTCATAGCCTGCTTTCGATTTTGATCCTTTATTCTTTCTATTTGTCAGGTGCACGAGATTACCTTCCTTTTTTAGCCTTCTGTCTTGTCACCAACCATTCCTACTTGGTGGCCACGTACTTGGAAAAAGGCCACATGATCTTTCTGGCTCCACTCAATGTCTACGACACCCTGCTTCCTTTGCTTGCACCCCACAGACTATTTCCCTCATCCTATTTACTGCAGCAAATCTCTCCTTAGTTGATGGCATTGTGTTTATCTCCCTTTAAAACCCTACCTATCCTGAATGGTCTGTCATTGTCTGCCTTTAAAATCCTTCCTCTTTCTTCTTCCTCTATTCTCTAAATAATGATGGGGCTGTTATACCCAAAGCTCACTTTACAAAATATTTCCTTGGTACTTTGCAGAAAACACCAAACAAAAATGCCATTTTAAAAGAGCTGTATTTTTTCTTTTAGATTGTAAGCTCCTCAACAGCAGGGACAATGTTTTCTGTATGTTCTATTGTGCCTAGTACACTGTAAATGCTCAATAAATATTGGTGATGGGAAAAAAAGAGAGAGAGAGAGGCTGCTGACCCAAGCCCAGGATGTGGGCAGCTCCTTCATTCATTCAACAGGTATTCGTTGAGCACTTACTTGTGTGACCGGCACTGAGAACACAACATTGAACAAGATGGACACAACTCCCTGGGGAGGTATGCCCTGGTGTGGGAGCCAGACAAGCAAAATGCCTAAGTCAAATTATGACAGGCCAGGCATGGTGGCTCACACCTATAGTCCCAGCACTTTAGGAGGCCAAGGCAGGTGGATCGTTTGAGCCCAGTAGTTTCAGACCAGCCTGGGCAACAAGGCAAAACCTCGTCTCTACAAAAAAAAAAAAAAAAAAAAAAAAAAAAAAAGTTGGCTGGGTATAGTGGCATGCACCAGCTACTCGGGAGGCTGAGGTGGGAGGATCACTTGAACCCAGGAGGTCAAGGCTGCAGTGAGCCAAGGATATGCCATTGCACTCCAGCCTGGCAGACAGCAAGACCCTGTTTCAAAAAAAAAAAAAAAAAAAGACAAACGCTATAGGGAAAAGTAGGGTAGGGGACAGGGTGTGTGTCTGGACATGGGGCCTAAAATTTTAAGGAGGGAGGTCAGGAAAAGCCTCCCTGGAAGGTGCCATATAAGCAGAGACCAAAGGACGTAAGTAAGCCAAAGGACGTAAGGGAAGGGCCCACAAGGATATGTAGGGGAGAAGCGTGCAAGGGCCCTGAGGTGGATGGCTTGTAGGTGAGTAACAAGGAGACCGATGTGACTGGGTGGTGGGAGCTGAGGGGCCCCTGTTCTCACCTATATACACCCCTTGGACATACTCCCAAGCACCCCTTCACACCTGTGCTAGTCCACATACCTCAAATACACATGCACACGCACATGAACACAAGGGGGTGCACAAGCGTGTACGTGCATGTGGAGGGACCACATGGGCACGTCCACAGACACAACCCACAGGCACAGCGGTGCACATAGTATATGCATGGCCTTGCCGCCAGCTGGGGCCTCCACTGCTTGCTGCCCCACAGCGCCCTCTGGTGACCAGGGCACAGCAGTGCTCTAGAGTGCCCAGGCGCTCAGAATTCACTGCCCACACGGCTTTGATCGCCATCTAGCCTCCTCTTCTCTGAGCTTCCTGCCCCCAGGCCTTCCACACTGCAGCCACAGCCTTCCCAAACACGGCTGGCCAAGTTCTAAATCCTGCCCTGGCTCCGTAGATGGAGACCTTCCAACACTCCAACCCCTGGTGACTTCTCCAGACATCCCTCAGTCCAGCCACTCCCAATTCAAGCTTTCCTCCTTGAACCTTTCTTTGCAAAGGCTGTTCCCTCGGCCAGGAATGCCCTTTCCTGCCTTCCCACCTGACACATTCCCTCTGCTCCTTTGAGGCCCAATTCTGAAGACGGGACAGGAGGCCCTGTCTGACACTGCTCTGCCCAGGGCCCCTGCCCCAGCCCCTCTCACTATGGCTCACCTGCCCTGTCAGTAGCTGTGCCCCTGTCTGCCTCTCCCATCGGACTCCTGCTGCTTGAAAACAGGGCCTGTGACTGGTTCTCCCCAGAACAGCATCGGGCCATGCTGGAGGTGGTGGAAAAGTGAAAACGTGAGAAGCCTGGAGGCAGCAATATGTGGTTCCTGAGCATCTTTTATTCAGGGGCCGGTTCTGAAGTCGAAATATAGAGAAAGAAACCTCAACAGAGGCTCACCTGCTTTATTTAAATCGTCATCACTCTCAAATATCAAAAGATGAATTCACACAAGTGACTAGCTCCACTAGCAAAACAGCAAGTCGCATTTTTTACAGCTCCTACTATGTGCTAGTCCCTCCAAGCACAGCATCTTGTGGACTCACTGTGATGCAAGCTGCATGGGAGCAGTGCCTTTGCTTTGGTCACTGCAGTGTCCCTGGCACACAGTAGGTGCTCAGTGAATACTTGTAGAGTGGAGGAAAGTTTTCAATGTCCCAAGAAGGTGTCCACTATTATCATCATCTCCACTAAACAGATGAGAAAATCGAGGCTCAGAGAGGTGCCCAGAAGCATCCAAGACAGCTGGTAATGGCAGAGCTATTGCTTGAAATCTGTTCTGTCAGATGGAGACAGTTTTCCCTGCCTTTTCCTGCCCACACTTCCATTAAAATGTTTTGCAACACCCTGCTTCTGAGCAACACAAACTCCCCTTGAGCTCCCTTCACTGCTTTCTGGAAAGCCGCCAACTCTGCTTCTAACAGAGCAGTTGAGTCTGGCCTGCCTGGTTCCCTGCAGGGTTGCACAGACAACCCTGTGACTGCCCCCAACACCAATCCAGGGGTCCAAGGAGCCTCAACATGGTGTCTCCCTGCCCAGGGTTCTCAAACATAGCACTTCCTGCCCAGCAGGCAGGGGGCAGTCAAGGGGACAACATTTAGTGGCACCTGTGGCATGCCAGGCCTCGTGACTTGACACACACTCCAGGGAAGTGGGTGTGGTTAGCCCTTCATCTTACAGATGAAGAAACAGAGGCCCAAGGCTTCAAGCAGCTTGCCCAGGTCCCACCACTAGGAAGGATGACACCAGATTTTTAACCCAAGCCATCACCATAACAGCTACTGTGTGTCGGGCTTTTTAGTTCAAGCCTGTGCTTCATATCTAGATGCCAAGACCACAGGGCTGTTCTTATTGCCCCGTGATGGGTGAGAAGTACTGTAGACACAGAGATGAAGCAACTTGCCCACGAGATCACACAACCAGGGAGCAGAGAGGCAGAAGCATCCCAATGGGGCTTACTCCACCACACAGGTGCGTCCAGCATATCTGCCTTCAAAGGGCTGTTTTCTAATCTAAGCCAGGAAGTAGCCAAGTAACCTTGAGCCAATGATTTGTCTCAGCCAGGCCTTGGAGGTCACCCTATCCGTTCCCATCAGTGCTTCTGTCCCTTTTCGGCCATCCAAGCCTGTGCTTATGTCCCTCCCACGATGAATGTCTCACCCTTTCATGGCAGGGTCTTTCATTCCCAGTAAGCTTGGACCATTATTAGCTTTTTCTTAAGCAATCCTGAAGTGGTGTCATGCTCAAACCCATCCATCCATTCCATGTGCTTCCTCAGCATCTGGTTTTGCCTGACACTACGGGAAGCACTGAGGATACAGTGAAAAGCAAGACAGACAGGTCCCTGCCTTCACGGGGCAGTGAAAACCTCCTGCCTTTATGGGGCAAGTCTTCTGGAGGAGCTTGAGAAATAAGGCAAATTCAGCATGGATGAACGTAATCTATAATTTCAAATAGCAGTAAGGGTATGAACCAAAGTAGAGCTGAGTGAGGTAGCAGAGAAGCACTGGGTGGTCAGAGAGACCTTCCTGGAGGAAGTGTCTTCTCTGCTCAGGACTGGGTGACAGAAAGAGCTATGTGAAACTGGGGATGAGGGCTGGCTTAAAATAGGCTGTGGCGCACAGCAGGTGCTCAGAGAGTGAGAGGTACTTCTAGCTAACATGGAATGAATAAGGATATTTTTCTCCTTTCCCTCTCCTAATCCCACTAAGATGACAATATATGGAAAAATGTTTAAGTCGCAAACTTATAAAGAAAGTCAATGACAAAGAAAGTCAATGACAAGGACAAAAAGTTTACAGAACTTTTTTTTTTTGGAGACAGGGTCTCTCTCTAGCACCCAGACTGGATTGCAGTGGCGTAATCGCTGCTCACTGCAGCCTCAACCTCCTGGACTCAAGTGATCCTCCCGCTTCAAGCTCCAGAGTAGCTGGGCCCACAAGCGTGCACCACCACGTGCCACTAATTTTACATTTTTTTTGTAGAGACGGGGTCTTGCCACGTTGCCCAGGCTGGTCTCGAATTCCTGGACTCAAGTGATCTTCCTAACTCAGCCTCCCAAAGTGCTGGGATTACAGACGCGAACCACCGTGTCCAGCCTACAGAATTTTCAAAGCTGGAAAATTAATAGCAATCACCTAGGCAGAGTGGAGGAAGCCGCAACCAAATTCTGCATGTCGAGGGGACCATTCAAAGCCAGAGGCCCCCCAGAAACACAGCCTGGGAGTCACAAGGTCCCTCTGGAAGTGGAGGGGCAGGTGGGGACGGAAACAAGATGAGTTGAGAGCTTGTAAAAACAGCCTTCCAGCTTCCCAGAACCGAAGGTCATGTCTCTATATTTGAAAGGATCCACTGAGTGTCCAGCTTGATGCAAGAAGAAAACAGGCTATTACGAATTCCCAGGAAAACAAACAACACAAAATAGAAAATGTTGTCACAGTGTACTGCACAGCTCAGCTGGGAACAATATTTACATAACCATAATAGTGTAAACACCAAATACTGATGCATCCCAAAACTGATGAAATGAGACTTGGAGCTCACAGGAGGCGAAGCACAGGGTTCATACCTAAGAGAACCAAATCCTCACTGAGTGTCCATGGTAGAGAGCCGGCGGATACCGTCTAAAATCGCAAAGAAATAAAAGAATCTCAGTGTAGAATGCAACTGAGAAATAAGGAGGGAAGAGCTCAAAGGGCCGAAGAGGTGCAGCTGCCAGGTCGCGGCGGAACTGGGTCTGTTGGGGGGGGTGGGGGTCAGGACCCGGGCTGCACCGGCGATGCGCATCCTGCGGGTAGGGGTGGCGGGTGGGGCAGGCCGCTTCGCCGTCGCCGCCTTGAGCCCTGCAGCCGCGGGCTCCCAACGCTCCCTGCGCCACTGCCTTCCTACAGACCAAAGGCGGCTGCAGGAAACTGGAAAGGCCCACTTGTCCCCAGCACACAAGACCGAAGGAGCAGAGAAGCAGAGGAGAGCAGGGACACAGTGAGCAGGCCAGCCCAGGTAGTCGAAGTTCAAAAATGGAGTATTTTTAGAGAATGTTAAGTCACTCGCGGACTCGCCGGCCGGCCACAACCTCCTACACAGACGCGGGAGCAAAGGCGGCAGCGCAGACAGGCCGCGGATACCTCCCGCCCACGCCCTCCAGCCACGCTCCAGCCACGCCCCCAGCCACGCCCCCCAGCCCGGGACGGAGTCCAGGGTGAGCCTCTGATTGGCTGCGCTGGCTCACATGGCCGCGCAGGTCGCAGGGCAAGCCGCAAGGGCGAGTGTGCAGCTGCCGCCTCCAGGTTCTCAGCCGCTAGCGGGGTGGTGTGGAGCCCCGGGGTCTGCGCAGGGCCGGCTGAGGGAGCGCACATGCCCCGGGCAGAGCCCTCCGGACTTGCCTGTGAGTGTGGCCTCCGGTCCCAGATCAGAGCTCAGCCCCCAGGGCCTGGCCTCCCGAGGGCCGCGGACCGTGGGGACGTCCGGCGGGCATGGAGCCGGACCCAAAGCGAAGCCTAAGATCTGTGCGGGGAGTGGCGTGGCCGACGCTGTTAAACCGGTGCTGTAAAGGCCTCGTTTTCTCTCCCTGAGCGGCTCCCCACATCCCCATGCAGAGAAGAGGCCGCTTCTCCTCTCCCATCAGCTGTGCCCCCGGGTGCAGCAGCTATGGGTCCAGCCCTTTAAAGGTTCAAGACGGTCACACACCCCATACTTTCCCAGCAAGGAATAGGTCTTGCTTGTATGAGGGTAGAGAGGGCATTCAAGTGGTTGGTCTTGGAAAACTGCCATCCGAAGGATTGCAAACATTCTTGGGTGGAGAGAATAATTTGTCCCCGGTGGAGGAGGGCTGCTGGGTGCTCTTGAGGCCGCTGATGAAGGGAATTCATTTCCTCTCCCGGGTGCCCAGGATTCAGACTGATCCAGACATCTGTTGAGCGGCCGCCAGGATGCCCCGGCGTGCTTAGAGAAGTGGCTTCCTTTGCCCTCCTGAGGATAGATTTACACTGTCCTGAGTCTACGGGTTATTGTTTGTGCTTGGAGACTTGAGAGCCAAGAATAGTCTGCAGCAGGAAGGATGCACCATCTTCAAGGATGTCCCTATACAACAGATCAAGTCGGCCAGGCGCGGTGGCTCATACCTGTAATCCCAGGACTTTGGGAGGCCGAGGCAGGCGGATCACCTGAGGTTCAGGAGTTCGAGACCAGCCTGACCAACATGGCAAAAACCCATGGATTTTTTAGTCTCTACTAAAAATACAAAAAAATTTAGCTGGGCGTAGTGGCGCGAGTCTGTACTCCCAGCTACTCGGGAGGCTGAGGCAGGAGAAATGCTTGAATCCGAGAGGTCGAGGTCGAAGTTGCAGAGTCCACCTTACCCAAGGTGATTCCGACGTGAATGGCTTGAGGCAGGAGGAATGGTTGTGAGAGCCTCTGCGGCAGTCGGTGCAGGGCAGAGAAGGAGCAGCCTTGGCCTGGGGACCCTAAGTAGTTCTGTCTGGGCACGGAGGGCACTGAGCTGGCACCCTCCTTGGAGGCCACATGGCCCAAACATGGGCACTTCTGCTGGTGATGGGATCTCTCCTGCCAGCTGGTCTCTGCCCTGCATGAGCTGGGAAAGCTTGCTAAAGGCTGCAGCCTGGTCTGAGTTGGATGGTAGAAATGTAGGAAATACACCAACACATCAGCCATGATGATTTCTGGGCACTGAAATTACAAAGATTGTTTTGTTTTTTCTTTATACTTTTTCTGTCAAACATTTCTGCAAAAAGTATTATTTTCAGGATATATTAAATTTATAGTATTTTAATGTTAATACAATAAATATAATTGTTAATATAGTATTTTAACATAAACAATATCACAATTATTTCAACTCTGCCTATTCTTTACAGCTCAAATCCTGCCTCTTCCATGCAGCCTTCCAGAATTACCCAAATTGAGGTCCTCATGGGAAGCCAGAGCCAGGAGGAACATGTCACCAACTAGTGACCTGAGACCCCAGACTCAAATGTTGTCAGGGGCTAGGGTGTGTGCAGTGGCTTGGGGGTAGTGCAGGGGGTCCTGTCAAATGTGCCCTGATTCTAATCCTGCCCCCACTGTTTTACAGGGACAGAGAAAACAGTGGATCTAGGATTTGACCTTGAGCTGCCTGTACAACCCCTATCCCCTCATGGGTTCCAGCAGATACGTGTTGAGAAAGGAATGATGACCAGGGTTGGGGGAAGTCACAAAATCCCCTCTTTGCTTATCTCCTGCTGTGTCACAAACTACCCTAAACTCAGGGGTATGAAACAGCTGGCACAGTAGGGATGGCCTGTCCCTGTGCTATAAGGTCCCAGCCTTGGCGGGATTCATGTGCAGGTTCCTTCACCTGCATAGTTACCTCCTTCTCACCTGGGCCAGGAGGACTCTGGGCCTGCCTGACAGCGGACTGGAGCACCTCCACCCAGCCTCTGCCTATGACTTCCTCATAACATGGCAACAGGCATGGAGCACGAGTGTCCCAAGAGAACCAGATGAAGCTGCATGGCCTGATGTAGCATAGACAGCCTCCCAGCATCACTTCTGCCTCACTCCGTGGGTTGAAGTAGCCCATTTAGATATAAGGGAGGAGACATAGACCCTGCCTCTCAATGGAGGAATGACAGAGAATTTGCAGCCATTCTCTAAAACCTCCGCACTCCTGGCATTTATTGTGAACTGTGACCATTCACAGGGCCATCTGCCACACTTCACAGTCTGTCAGCATGTTTCCTAGAGCAGGGCCCCTGGCGGAGGCTTCCTCCTCCAGTGGGGAGGGGACGGGACCTGAGAAAGATTCTGAGGTTGTGGTGGCAGGTGGGCAGTAGAAGGAGGCTGAGAGAGGAGGCCAGGGTGATGGGGAGGCTTGGAGCCTCTTCTAGATTAGGGTTGGGGAGCCTGCCAATCACAAAGTTAAAACAAGGCAGGGCAGCGGGTGTGGGAAGGGGAGATACAGCTTGGTGGAGAAATGTGGAGTCGATAGGTTAATGACCACGTCATCTTTCTAGGCCACATGCCAGCACCACCTCCCCTAAGCAGCCTTCCCTGATGCTCCAGGTGGTATTACCACTGGCTCCTCTGGGTTCCTGCAAACCCTGTACTGACCTTGAGCCTGCAGGTGCAGGCCAGATGTATCTTTGGGTTCCTAGTGTCATCCAGAGGAAGAGAAAGGCACCTGCAGGCCTCCAGGCCTCCCGCAGTTGGAAGGGCTGGGCCGCCTTGGCCAGTCTCCCTCAAGGGCTGCTGCGAGCCTCCAGATGGAGTTCTGGTTCTTAGTAGCTGCTTGGGTGGGGACGCTGGTGCAGGAAGCAGCCCTGCACGGAACAAGGTTCAGAGATGGGGCCACATGAGCTTGAGTGGGGAAGGAAAGGGGATTTCAAGGGTGAATGAGAATGGCAGGGCCTCCTGGAGGACCTTTGTGATGGTTGGTGAGAGCACACGCACAGTTTGTGTGCTCCCAGAACTGTGGGCCAGATTGGGGCCCATCCCACTGAACGGATACAGCCCATGGATTCAGTTTGGCCCAGCAGTCAGCCACTCTGGCTGACGAAACAGTGCGCCTGGGTTCAAATCCTGCTCTGCCACTAATTTATTGAGTGAGTCACTAGGACTCTTTAAGCCTCAGTTTCCTGGTCTGTAAAACTGGACAATAACACAATAACAGCCACCTCCCTGGAGCGAGATCATTTATGCAGTCTGGTGCTTCATACCTGCTGGGTGCTCAATAGTCGCTGCCTGCCTCTGGCTGCTCTCCCACTTGGGCGGGCAGCAGGAGAGGTGGATGAGGGTTTGCGGAGTGAGAATGTAAGCAAGTGATGACGTGAGAGCCAGAGACCCTGCAATCGTATCTCAATGCCAACCTTCTTGGCTGTGGGACTCTTGGCAACCACGTGGCCTCTTTGAGACTGTTGTCTCATCTGGCAAATGGGAATCAGAACCTAGACCCAGGTGCTATGGTATGGCTCTAATGAATGGGAGATGTCTGCAGACACCCAGCACACTGGGCTGTGGGTGCAGGCCAGGTGATGGGGAGGGCTATGATGTCTCTCCCACAAGTCGGGGAGGGCGAGGCCACCTCCCAGGCCTCTCCTCCCATGAGCAGTGCAGCCGAGCAGCCTAAGTCAGCTGGCTGGTTTTGATAAGTAAGTATTATAAACAACACACAGGGCACATCCCGGTGCTCTGATGGAAACTGGGGATCCTTCGGGGGGGCCTGCTGGAGGGGACCCGACTGGTAGGTATGGGGCACCAAAGAAGCTCCATGGGCAGGTGCTCCCAGCAGTTCTGGGCTGGGAGACACATCATCATATCCACAATGACAAAATGAAGTGATAAATAATAGTAGTAATCATAATAATGATAAGAGCACCCACTACTGGGTGTTGAAGATGTCATTTAATGCTCAAAACAACCCTGAGAGAAGATCTTGGCAGAATATTTCCTAGATGCAAGGCTTGCACCCAGAGCATGCAAACAACTCCTACAACTCAATAGTAAGAGAACAACACAATGAAAAATGTGCTATGGGCCACGTGTGGTGGCTCACACCTGTAATCCCAGCACTTTGAGAGGCTGAGGCAGGCGGATCACGGGGTCAGGAGATCGAGACCATCCTGGCTAGCACGGTGAAACCCTGTCTCTAATAAAAATTACAAAAAATTAGCCGGGTGTGGTGGTGGGCACCTGTAGTCCCAGCTGCTCAGGAGGCTGAGGCAAGAGAATGGTGTGAACCCGGGAGGCGGAGTTTGCAGTGAGCCGAGATCACATCACTGCACTCCAGCCTGGGCAACAGAATGAGATTCTGTCTCAAAAAAAGAAAAAAAAGAAAGAAAAAGACAAATGTGCTATGGCTGGGCGTGGTGGCTCACGCCTGTAATCCCAGCACTTTGGGCAGCCAAGGCAGGTGGATCATGAGGTCAGGAGTTCAAGACCAGCCTGGCCAACATGGTGAAACCCCGTCTCCACTAAAAATACAAAAATTAGCCAGGCATGGTGGTGTGCACCTGTAGTCTCAGCTACTCAGGAGGCTGAGGCAGGAGAATCGCTTGAACCCAGGAAGCAGAGGTTGCAGTGAGCCGAGATCATGCCACTACACTCCAGCCTGGGCGACAGAGCGAAACGCCATCTCAAAAAAAAAAAAAAAAAAAAGAGAAAGAAAAAAAGAAAAACGTGCTAAAGATCTGAACAGACACCTCCCCATGGAAGACATGTGGATGGCAGATAAGCACATGGAAAGAGACCCAACCTGGGAGTCATCAGCAGAGTGCAGTTAAAACCAAAATGAAACCACCGCACACCTATTACGAAGGTGAAAATTAAAATGACTGAAAAATGTGCTAAAGATCTGAACAGACACCTCCCCAAGGAAGACATATGGATGGGGAGTCTCTTTTCCATGCACTTATTTGGAAAGAGACTCAACCCTGGGAGTCATCAGTGGAATGCAGTTAAAACCACAATGAGGCCGGGCGCGGTGGCTCAAGCCTGTAATCCCAGTACTTTGGGAGGCCGAGACGGGTGGATCACGAGGTCAGGAGATCGAGACCATCCTGGCTAACATGGTGAAACCCCGTCTCTACTAAAAAAAATACAAAAAAACTAGCCGGGCGAGGTGGCGGGCGCCTGTAGTCCCAGCTATTCGGGAGGCTGAGGCAGGAGAATGGTGTGAACCCGGGAGGCGGAGCTTGCAGTGAGCTGAGATCCGGCCACTGCACTCCAGCCTGGGTGACAAGCGAGACTCCGTCTCAAAAAAAAAAAAAAAAAAACCACAATGAAACCACTACACACCTATTAGGTGAAAATTAAAATGACTGACACAGCCTGAACAACACAGCAAGACCCAATCTCTACAAAAAATAAAAAATTCACTGGGTGTAAAGGCCGGGCACGGTGGCTCACGCCTATAATCCCAGCACTTTGGGAGGCCGAGGTGGGCAGATCACCTGAGGTCAGGAGTTTGAGACTAGCCTGGCCAACATGGTGAAACCCCATCTCTACTGAAAAATACAAAAATTAGCAGGGCATGATGGCAGGTGCCTGTAATCCCAGCTACTCAGAGGCTGAGGCAGGAGAATCACTGGAACCCGGGAGGTGGAGGTTGCAATGAGCCAAGATTGCACCATTGTACTCCAGCCTGGGTGACAGAGCAAGATTTTGTCTCAAAAAGAGAGAGAGAGAGGAGAGAGAGAAGAGAGAGAGACGAGGATGAGAGAGAGAGAGAGAGAACGCAAAGAGAGAAGGAAGGAGGGAGGAGGACGGGAGGAGGGAGGAGGAAGGGAGGAAGGAAGGAAGTAAGAGGAAGGAAGGAAGTGAAGGAAGGAAGGAGAGAGAGAGAGAGAGAGAGAGAGAGAAAGAAAGAACAAATTAGCTGGGTATGGTGGCACCCACCTGTGGTCCCAGCTATTCGGGAGGCTGAGGCAGGAGGATCACTTGAGCCTGGGAGTTTGAGACTGCAGTGAGCCATGAGTGTGCCACTACCCTCCAGCCTGAGTGACAGAGCAAAACCCTCTCTCAAAAATAAATAAAGTGTAAAAAAATAATAATAAGATAATTCCAGGCCGGGCGTGGTGGCTCACGCCTGTAATCCCAGCATTTTGGGAGGCTGAGGTGGGTGGATCACGAGATCAGGAGATGGAGACCAACATGGTGAAACCCCATCTCTACTAAAAACGCAAAAATTAGCCGGGCGTGGGGGTGCACTTGTAATCCCAGCTACTCAGGAGGCTGAGGCAGGAGAATCGCTTGAACCCAGGAGGCAGAGGTTGCAGTGAGCCGAGATCGCGCCATTGCACTCCAGCCTGGGTGACAGAGTAAGACTCTGTCTCAAAAAAAAACAAAAAAAAAAAAAGATAATTCCAAGTATTGGTGAAGATGTGCAGAAACCAGAACTCTCATACATTGCTGTGGGAATGTGAAATGGCAGGATCACTTTGGAAAACAGTTTGACAATTTCTTATAAAGTTAAATATACCTACTTAGGACTCAGCCATTTCACTCCCAAGAGAAATAACTGTTTACACACACACGAACCTGAACACAAATGTCAGTAACAGCTTTTTCCACTATAGATAAAACCTAGGAAGAACTCAGCTGTCTATGAACTTGGAAAGGGATAAACAAAACATGGTATATATCCATCAATGCAATACTACTCAGTGACAGGAAAGGAATACACTCCCAAAACATGCCACAGCACAGATGGAGCTCAGATGCATTCTGCCGAAAGAAAAGCCAGATTCAAAAGGCTGCCTACAATATGATTCCATTCACAGCACATTCTGGAAAAAGCAAAACCACAGGGGCACAGAGCCATCAGTAGTGGCAAGGGACTGGGGTGGGGAGGGGACCAACTGCAAAGGGGCCCCAGGGAAATGTGGGAATAAAGGAAATGTTGTGTATGATGGTTGCAGTGGTGATTACACAACTGTATACATTTGTCAAACATCATCAAATCATGCACTTAAATGGCTGCATTTTATTATATGTAAATTATCCTTCATTAAAGCTGAAGGAGGAACAGAGAAGCCCTTTCAATGAAGGGAAGGAACGGTGAGCATTTGGGGCCATTACTGCCATGTTACACATAAGGAAACTGAGGCTCGGGGGTGACATGATGGGCCCAAGGTCAAGCAGAGAGAGAGTCTGTGGTGAGACCGGGATTTGCCTGCACTCTCACCCCCAGGAGTCTGCCCTGCATTTGCTGTATGACTACAGTCTGGTCTCAGTTTCTCGTTCTTTAAAATGGTTAGGGGGACAAGCAAAACCCAGGCCCTCTCAGGCGACGGAGCAGGAAAACCCACACCCACATAATGGTGACACTCAGAGGGACTGCGGGAGCCACCGGCTGGTGCCTGACCCAACCTGGGCTGAGGATGGGGAAAAGCTTCTCAGAGTGAGGATATTTAACCTGGGCTTCAGAGGATGAATAGGAGTTTGCCAAAAGGAGTGTGAGAAAAAGGACATTCCAGATAAGGGGTGAGAATATCCCGTATATCTCCCCAGTCGCTCTGCCTCTTACTGCCTGAAATTCCACTAGTTCATGCCATTCCTCAGGGCCAGAGCCTGGCTAGTGGCAAACCCTGACAGGAGGAGACATGCAGAAACCGATAAGCAGGCTAGAGGGAAACAGCAACAAGGCGGGGCGGGGACCATGTCAATCCCTGGAGATTCTGAGATTCCAGAGACTGCAGGGACAGAGGAACATGTGACACAACTGACCGTGTGCAGCAGCAAGGCAGGAGCTTCTCATGGGTCTCCTCATTAACTCCTCACCCCTGGAGCAGCACAGAGAGGTCAGACGAATCCCCCAAGGTCACACAGCAAAACTGGGTGCCGGGCCAGACCTACTAATCCAAAGCCATTGCCCTTGATCTAGGGATCAGAGGAAGGTGGAGGCCTGGGGACCAGCTTCCCACCCCAACTCAATGTGCGGCTCAGGCAGGTAACTTCTGTTCTCAGGCCCTCAGCTTCCACCTCTGTGAAATGGGCTGCAACAGAACCACCCTCACAGAGCTCTGGCAGGAAGAGAAAAGACAAAGGGACAGGAAGGGCCAAATCAGCCTCTCTTGCCCAAACACCTGCTTGCACGCGGCATGAGGAAGACAGAATTAGGGAGGGAAGTCGGCTCTGAGAAGAGACCCTCCGCCTCTGGGCCTCAGTTTTCCCATCCTGCATTGGGGGAGGATTGGGCTGAATGACATGTCACAAACCAGGGGCCATTTCTAGCACCCATATGTTTTGTTTCACCCCGTGGTCACTTTTTCCCGCTTTTCCTCTGAATTTTCATTTATGTAAAATTTAAGCACACAGTAAGTCAAGAGCAGAATCCACAGCAACCTGCCCGGTGCTGACACTCTGCCCACGTGCACACTCCCCTCTCTACACACAGCTATGTGCTGTTTTCTGAATCTTTTTTTTTTTTTTTTTTTGAGACGGAGTCTCACTCTGTCGCCCAGACTGGAGTGCAGTGGTGCGATCTTGGCTCACTGAAACCTTCTCCTCCTGAGTTCAAGCGATTCTCCTGCCTCAGCCTCCTGAGTAGCAGGGACTACAGGCGACTGCCACTACGCCCAGCTAATGTTTGCATTTTTAGTAGAGACGAGGTTTCAACATATTGGCCAAGCTGGTCTTGAACTCCTGACCTTGTGATCCACTCTCCTCAGCCTCCCAAAGTGCTGGGATTATAGGCATGAGCCACTGCGCCCGGCCTCTGTAACCCAGGCTGGAGTGGAGTAGCGCCATCTCTGCTCACTGCAACCTACCCCTTCCGGGTTTAAGCGATTCTTGTGCTCAGCCTCCTGAATAGCTGGGACTACAGGCATGTGCCATCACGCCCAGTTATTTTTTGTACTTTTAGTAGAGACGAGGTTTTGCCATGGTTTGGCCAGGTTGGTCTCAAACTCCTGGCCTCAAGTGATCCCCTCCACCTCAGGCTCCCAAAGTGCTGATTATAGGTGTGAGCCACCTCGCCCAGCCTGTTTATTTTTGAGACAGTGTCTCACTCTGTTGCCCAGGCTGGAATGCAAAGACTCAATCTGCTCACTGCATTCTCAGTCACCCGAGCTCAAATGATCTTCTCGCCTTGGCTTCCCATCCCAGCTAATTTTTGTATTTTTTGTATAGGCGGGGCCTCACTCTGTTGCCCAGGCTGGTCTTGAACTCCTGAGCTCAAGTGATCCGCCCACCTTGCCCTCCCAAAGTGCTGGGATTATAGGCATGAGCCATCACACTCAGCCAAAATTAATTGCCATTTAAACATCAAGAAGTCTCACATTCTTATTTAATTTCCAGCTCCTACTGAAAATCAGAAGACTTAGCCCAGGGCTACCTTGGGGAACAACTTGCTGGAAGGAGCAGAAGCTGCCCCTGGGACAGACCAGGTGGTCCCACTTTGCCACACTCCACACTGCTCTCTCCTGTCTGACACCCAGCCATCTCTTGCAATCCTGTAACCTGCCTGGGTCCTACACCATGGAACTGGGTCAGGAGTTTGAGACCAGCCTGGCCAACATGGTGAAACTCTGTCTCTACTAAAAATACAAAAATTAGCTGGGTGTGGTGGTGCGTGCCTATAATCCCAGCTACTCAGGAAGCTGAGGCAGGAGAATCGTTTGAACCTGGGAGGCGGAGGTTGCAGTGAGCTAAGATCGTGCCACTGTACTCCAGCCTGGGCAACAAGAGCAAGACTCTGTCTAAAAAAAAAAAAAAAGAAAGAAAGAAGAGAAGAGAAGGAAGGAAGGAGAGAGAAAGAGAGAGAGAGAGAGAGAGAGAGAGAGAGAAGGAAGGAAGGAAGGAAGGAAGGAAGGAAGGAAGGAAGGAAGGAAGGAAGGAAGGAAGGAAGGAAGGAAAGAAGAAAGAAAAAAAACAGTAAAGGTATGGCAACAAAATGCAAAGGCTCTGTCTGCAGGTGTCAGGACACTGGAGTCTGGGCAAGGGAAGGAGGTAGACTCACTGGGAAGAAGCTTGGGCTGGTGACCGGCATGTGTCCCACATGTCTTGCCCACACTATTCTGCCCTAGCAGCAGAGCAGGATTCTCGGTGCAGGCAGCTCAGGAGCACAGAGAATTAGGGCTGCAGGAGCCCTGTGGAAGGCCTGTGACTGGCATCAGGCCACACAGCAGGGCCAGGATGGAACCAGGCCTGCTCAGGTGTCAGCCTCCAACACCAAGACACTTTGATACTGGATGAAGTAATTCACACTTCTTACCTCTGGTTCACAGATGGGGAGTAGAGCTAGAGGCTCTGAAGACAGATTCAGCGTCTCATCCCAGACCGATCTGTCACTAAACTTTTGTTGGTGCTCCTCCCTCTTCTGCAAGCGGGCAGTAGGATGTGGGCCAAGCCCAGGAGCTGCCTGCACATGCGGAGGTCCTCAGGCTGCTGTTGGCCATTAGGATTCTGAAGCTGCCTCCCTGGAGTCGGTTCCCTGGCCCCAGAGTGGAGATCAGAAAATCTACAAATGTCCATGGAGCCCCTGGGGAGCCCCGAAGAGACTGCGCACTCCTGGAGACAGAACACAGAGTGGCTGGGTTTGAATCTGACTTTGCCACTTGCCAGCATGTAACCCAAGGAAGTTACCTCCCCTCTCTGTAAAGCGAGGCTGAACTGAGCACAGCACCTTCTGCACAACACTGCCTTGAGTGGGAAGTGCTCAGGGCCACAGGCTCTGCCACTGCTGTCATTGTGTGTAGGGAGAGGACAGTGGTCCCCTGCTCTTCCCCTTCCCTTCCAGGGTTCATCCCCCACACCAAGGGCAGAGCGGTCTTCAAAACCAAGGCCAGTTCATCATTTCCTGGAATCCCACGCAGCTGTGAAGGGACAGACTGCTGAGCCGTGCAGCACCCAGGTGGTCATTCTTTTTTTTGTTGTTTAATTATTATTATTATTGTTTATTATACTTTAAGTTATAGGGTACATGTGCACAATGTGCTGGTTTGTTACATAGGTACACATGTGCCATGTTGGTTTGCTGCACCCATTAACTCGTCATTCTTTTATCTTTTTTGAGACAGGGTCTCACTCTGTCACCTAGGCTGGAGTTAGGTGGTATAATCACTGCTCACTGTAGCCTCGACCTCCTGAGCTCAAGCAATCCTCCCACCTCAGCCTCCCAAGTTGCTGGGGCTATAGGCATGTGCCATTATGCTTGGCCAATTTTTTTATTTTCATAGAGACAGGGTCTCACTAGGTTGCCCAGGCTGGTCTCAAACTCCTGGGCTCAAGCAATCTTCCTACTTCGGGCTCCCAAAGTGCTGAGATGGTAAACTGTTTTATAAGTTGGTAGTGGTCATGGTTAAATGATTACATATGTTTGTCAAAACTTGCAGAGCATGCTGAAAGAAATCATTTTTACTGCATATAAACAGTACATTAAATCTTTCTTTCTTCTCCCCTCCCTGCCTCCCTCCCTCCCT